>NC_139346.1:17656693-17809193 GCF_055883805.1 Amblyomma maculatum | reverse complement strand
ACGCCGAAGGGGCCCCAGGCGTTGAAAGTCCGTGACTCCGTGGCGATCCAAGGCGCACATGGGAAGACCGCGCGGGGCTTCCTTTCCACCGCGCTCCGCACACGCCGGCAAACACACATGGCGCGACGTCGTCGCCTCCACGCCCAGGCACGCACACGCACAGCCACTCACACACCAAAGGGTGATGCCGACCTTCCGCGGCGAACCTGTCCCGAGCACCTTCGCAACCACGGCGGCCTTGGGTGAAAGGGGCATCGTCATGCTCCCCGTCCCCAAACGGCCCCAACTTCATTTCCACACACACAGAAAAACCGCGCGTCGGGGCTGCCTAATGAACAGCCCTTGCAATTTCAAGAAGAAAGATGAGTGAAGACACGCTGTACAAAGTAAGGCACTCACTGTACAATATTTACAAGATAAGAAGCAAGAATGGAAACAGAAGAAAGCGAAAAATGGGAACAGAGGCACACACAAAAAAAAATAATAATAAAGCACACAGGCTGGAACTGAGCGAGCCAGAAAAGGGGGAGACCAACCTTGCTTCCGGGTAGGGTTGAACGAGCAAGCTCGCTCGGTGAAGCGGTATGCCTTCGGTTGCGGAAAAGGCCCGCCGTCCGGCATCAATCACACAGGTGAACGTCGCCTCACCTTGTACCGGTGCGGGGCACGGCTGCGTTCCACCGCATCGGGTGTGCCTTGGCGCTTGCCTGTGGTGACAACGGGCACCAGCGCAAGCTCGTCAGACCGTTACGCATAGGCCTTCAGGTCTGCAATGTAGGCACGGCTGGCTTTCCCCATAGGGGGATTCTCCAGCAAATGAGCCCCTGCTTGTTACTGGGGAAATGCCCCATGAAATCGCAGGTGGCCATCTGCCACGGACGCACACTGTCAGTTGGTTTCGTCATGCCCGGTGGCTTGCCACCCCTTGACTTCTCCATTTGACAGACATGGCAGGGACGGCAACAGCGGAAAATGTCGCGCTTCATGCCGGGCTGCAGTCACCGATTGACTCAGTTTCTTGAAACCTTGGAGCCATTCAGATGACCAGCCAATGGTTTGTCGTGAGAGAAACGCAACAGAGCGCCGCTCAGACATTGGGGAATAGCCACTTCAAATGGTTCATGGACTCATCATCCGTGGCTATGTATTTCAGCGCGAGCCCGTCATGGCCCAGCAAATATGAATCCCCGGGGCACGCCGCGACACACGCTGGCTCGTGCCCCCCTGCGCCCGCTCAATACAAGTAGCGTAACGGCGCTGCGCCCGCTGCAATACAAGCAGCGTAACGGCGCTTCGTCTCCCAGAGACCGTCGCTGACATCGCGACAAAACGGGTCATTCTGCTGGACCGTCGTAGCTCTTCATGGCTGAAAACGATCCCAGTCATCTCAAAGGAGAGCCTGGTTTCGTCCCCCCGCAGGTTCGCAGCAAAACTTCCGCTGGCATCGGCGTCTCAGATGTGCTCACAAAGAGCTTTCACCCTCGCCTGCTTTGCGAAGCGCTGCTTACCCGGATAGCGGAATGGGGAACCGGTCTGCGGGCGTCCCCTCCGTGCCGATCTGCGGCTCGTCCGCTGTTTCGCCCCCTTCGCCCGCCGTCCGTAAAGACGCCGCCGCGGGCGAGTGGGGCACGGGATAGCGCGTCAGCTACCACGTTCGTTCTCCCCTGTAGATACTGCACCGAAAAGTCGAAATGCTGTACCAAGAGAGAATGGCGCGCCAGCCGGCTCGCAAGTTCAAGGAGCCGCATCAGCCAACTGAGCGCGCTGTCGGTCCGGTTTCCAGAGGGAGCCCGGCCGACGCCTCGCCGTTCCCCGAACAGAAATGTCTGCAAGCGGGGTAAGGGTGCTGTTGTGCGGAGATGCCGGCAGCGGCGGCGTCGCGCACATTGCTTCCGCAACGGCGTAACGCTGAAACAGCGGAGGCATATGGTCAACGGTCGCACCGCAGGGTGGTCCGAAGAACCATGTAGCGTGTTTCAGTGCCTTTGCCGAGTGCCGCGCAGGGGGCGGCAGGCATGGCGCATGAGCTTGATCGTCAAGGCGACCGGCTCGGCCGATGTGCTGTCCAACGACTCATGGAGCCAAGGACAATTCACGTTGGGCGCCAGTTGTGGTTTCTACGTGGACATAGGCCACCAACCACCGCGGGTTCGAGCGTCGCGCGAGCCGAAACCCCGATCAGCCGTCACCGCGCGCGCACTGAAACACTGCAGCGCACTCATTCTCCACCGGGAGAAGAGCACTTCGCTGCAAGGACACAGACCTCCAAGTTCACAAAGGAGACGTTTATTGAAACGCCATCCTCCAGCGGCACACACACACACACACACGCACACACATACACATATTTACAAACGCATATACGCACACACATATTTACAAACGCACATACACGCACGTACGCACACACATACACATATATACAAAACGCACATACACACACATACGCAGTCACCGTGTCAAGGGACGCGCGCGCCGCAAGCACGCAAGGGCGTGCTGTGATCTCTCTCTCGCAGTAACCAAAGGGTTCCTTTGAGAGAGATTGGGCAACCACCGCAAGGTACGCCTGTCGCGGATCGTTGGATCACGATCGACAGGCTCGAGCTTCGCTCTCAGGTAAGACCCGGAGCAGACGAACTCGAGTACACACTGGTCTGCGCGGACAAAAGGCCGGCAGACAAAAACAGTAGCGTACGCACCTTGCGATGTCTCGGAGGAGTCTCTCTCTGGGCTCCGCTCGGACAGTCGCGCGAGCGCGGCTGTCGAAGCGGTGCCGTGTTCCCGCCAAAAGGCGCCAATGAGAACAGTCACTGGGACGCCAGGGCGGAGCTGTGGCCCGAACGACAGTGACAAGTCGCTCGAGCCCCTCTCCGCCGCCTCAGGCGGGAGAAAGGGAACGGGGAGAACAACTGGGAAGCGGGCGGCGGCCGTGCAAAGGGCAGGCGCAGCAAGCCCGAATCCCACACCATCCATCCATCCATCCATCCATCCATCCATCCATCCATCCATCCATCCATCCATCCATCCATCCATCCATCCATCCATCCATCCATCCATCCATCCATCCATCCATCCATCCATCCATCCATCCATCCATCCATCCATCCATCCATCCATCCATCCATCCATCCATCCATCCGAGTCCGCTGCGAGGGTAAAGAGGTTGAGGGTGACCATCTTCCTTGCTCCACAGAGAAAGAGATTGGGAAAGAGCCTACAATCAGTCAAAACTGGCCCCAGCAAATGACGCATGACTTGTTGCTCTGCCCCCGATCGGTAGATGGCGCCACGAGAGCGCACGCGCGCGCGGCGGCACCTAGCTGCTGCAACGGCAGCCCACCGGAGCAGACGACAAAGTTTTTTTTTTGCGAAGTTTATTGCCTCAGGGCATAAAAGGAATGTTATGATGGATGAAGGGTGTGGTCAAATAAATGAAAAAAGGTTGGCTGATGCAATGAAATCGAGGAGTGAACGATGATGCGGTCCCAGTGTCCAAACAGCATATGACTGCGGATTATGGGGGGAGAGGCCAGCTGCCACCAGGTGCCGGATCCGCGTTGGCTTCAACGCTGGACAATCCCACAGTAGGTGATGGATGTCAGCTTCTATATTTCTTGACTTGCAGATGGGGCACCCAGGGTGTGGATATAAATACCGAAATTGTGGCCACTTTCGGATCACTGCTGGTGTTAGGGCCACTCCAACTCGAATCCTCCGAAGCGCCCCCTCCTCTGCACGGGTTAGACCGCGGGGGAGGCTTACCGTACACGGAGGTATAAGAGCACGTGTACGGCGCCGGAGGTGCTCCTTTCTTGTTAAAAGCAGGGTGGCATTGTCCAATTTTATGAGGTTTGGCGATGTCGATGTTCAGTTTGAAAGGCGGGTAGCAGAATCTACTTGGCTTTGAGCACTTAAAAGGTCACGCGGGGTCCATTCAATACGAATTGGATTTGGTATGCGAGCCGCTAGACTGTGTATGTTCTGGCAGATTTCCGGGCTACTACTAACTCGTCTAAGTAGCTTTGTCACCTGGAGAGCATCTGTACGTATGATAATATGGGCCATCGGAAGCATGGGAATGGCGGTCACAGAGCGAAGCGCCTCTTGCACTGCAAGCAGTTCCGCACAAAAAGAAGATGGAGGTTCCGGTAATTGAAATGTTGACGTCTTGTTCAATGAAGATTTGCTGGGACAGTAAACTGCTGTTATCACTTCACAGGCTTTGATGCTTGCGTCGACGTAAATTATAATGGAACCATGTGGCAAGCGGGCGTCTTGTTCCATAATTCGGTCGCGAAGTGACGACGCCGTTTACTGTGTTCTTGGTCGGCGTAAATCAGTTGGCTTGTTACCGCTCAGCTGTACAAAACGCCAAGGGGGAAGAACTGGCAGTGGCGGTGGTAGTATTGAATGTTTCGAAGCATAAGCCTTCAGAGCGCACGTTGCGTGAGAGAGTGTGGCCTTAAGCTTGCGTGCATCACGTCGTTGTTGCACCAGTTCATCTATTGTGTTTAGTTGTGCGTTTTCTTGGAGCGCCACGACTGGTGTAAGAGACGACAAAGTTGTACGGTTGTTTTTTAGACCCGCTCCGCACGTATGCGGGCGCACGTTTTCTGTCCGCTTGCAGATGTGGTGCGGAAGAGGTGTTGTACGATCGTTTTGCTGACTGCCGTTCAGCCGGATGGTTCCAGCGTCCCGATTGGCGCGCCCAGGCATCGCCTTCTGTCCCATAGCATGCTCCCTTAAATGACACTCAAAGCTGGCGCGCAACCCGTGCTGCAGGATGCTACCGATTTCGGCACCTCGGCGCTGTTCGCTTGCCTCGGGATCACCATGACGAACTTTTTTCTGTGATCATGGGTTCTCGTCAGCTGCCAAATGAGTAGCGCTTCACTAAAGTTTTTGAGGGCTTACATGGTCATTAACGTAAATTTGAACTGAATTGGCCTTTGGTCGCACGGTTAGTAGCTGCCGCCGCATCATCTGTCCACTCTTCTGACTTCTCTAGTATGACTTCGCTGATTTATTTAGATGTTTCTACGCCGCATTTAAATTGAGCACTGTCGAATGAACGTGCAGTCTTAGTTCGACGACCGATGAGCACGATTGATAGTATTGATGAAGCCGTTTTGTTTTTTGGGCCCAAGTCCGCCCAATAAAGAGATATATCAGTTCAGTTCAGTTCAGTCGTTCAGTCGTGTCCGACTCTTCGTGACCCTATGGACCATGTCACGCCACGCTTTCCGGTCTCTCACCATCTTCCTAACATCACATAACTTCATCTGCAGTGCCTCGAGGATGCCATCTAACCATCGCGTTCGCTGCCTACCCCTTCTCCGGCGACCCTCAACCTTTCCCAACATCAAATCTTTCTCCAGCGACTCCTCTCTTCTCATCAGATCACCAAAGTAGCTGAGCATAAACTTTAGAGTTTGACCCTCCAATGAGCAGTCAGGGTTTATGGTCGACAATATCGACTGACCATAAACCAGATATATATACATAGTTGCTAAAGTAGCACGCACCGGTCCGTTGATGCCAATATATATGTGTGCAGTAAGAATAAAAGACGAGAATCTGCAATGGCGAATTCACTAGGCGTTAAAATCACGAATGGTGAAAGAAACATTAAAAAAGGAATGGTCGTCGCCTGTAGTCCTCGTTAAAAAGAAAGACGGAACACTTCGTTTCTGCGTTGACTATCGGAAACTTAACAGTATGACAAAGAAGGACGTCTATCCGCTGCCACGGATTGACGACTCTCTCGACCGACTTCGCCGAGCCAAGTACTTCTCCTCTATTGACCTCAGGAGTGGTTATTGACAAATTGAAGTTGATGAGAGGGACCGTGAAAAAACTGCCTTTGTAACACCAGATGGGCTCTATGAATTCCGCGTCCTCCCATTCGGGCTCTGCTGTGCTCCTGCCACCTTCCAGCGGATGATGGACACTGTGCTCACAGGTCTTAAGTGGCAGACATGCCTTGTTTATCTCGACGACGTGATAATTTTTTCACCGACGTTCACGGAACACCTGCGCCGCCTGAGAACTGTTCTCGAAGCTGTCCGGTCTGCCAACCTTTCTCTCAAACCTCAAAAGTGCCACTTTGGATTCACCGAATTGAAGTTTCTTGGGCACATCGTGAGTGCTGATGGCATCCGAGCTGACTCTGAGAAACTTGCTGCCGTTGCTGCCTTTCCCGTCCCCGCCCACAAAAATGCAGTCCGACTATTTTTGGGGCTGTGTTCCTATTATCGTCGCTTTATAAAAAAATTTGCACAGATGGCCAGCCCTGACTCTCCTGAATCGAGATGACGCACATTTTCCTGGGGCGCCGAGCAGCAGATGGCTTTCGACGAGTTACGACGCCGGCTCCAGTCACCCCCGATCCTGGCACATTTCGACGATGATGCCGACACAGAGTTACACACGGATGCGAGCAACACCGGCCTTGGTGCCGTTCTAGTTCAGCACCAAGACGGGGTCGAGAAAGCAATTGCCTACGCCAGCCGTGCACTTTCCCGTGCTGAGTGTAACTATTCCACCACTGAAAAAGAATGTTTGGCGGTAGTATGGGCCGCTGCCAAGTTCCGCCCGTACCTTTATGGCCGACCGTTTCGTGTCATCACTGACCATCATTCATTGTGTTGGCTGAAAAATTTAAAGGATCCTTGTGGCCGCTTAGCACGTTGGGCATTGCGCCTGCAGGAGTTCGATTTCGATGTTATTTATAAGTTTGGCCGGAAGCGCACCGATGCTCATAGCCTGTCCCGCGCGCCCGTCGGCCCTCCTTCGTCAGATGCCACCGACTACGATAGCTTCCTCGGAGCAGTCACTACGTCCGATCTCGCCTCCAAATAGCGTGCTGACGACGAGCTGCGACTGATAATTGACCATCTTGAAGGTGGGCATCCTACAATACCCCGGTATCTTGCTCGGGGGTTGTCGTCGTATTGCCTCCGCAATGGGGTGCTTTAAAGAAGAATTCTACGTCGAGTGCAAAAACATACCTGCTAGTCATACCGGCTGATCTAAGGCACGAAATCCTCCTGGCCTGCCACGACGAACCAACTTCAGGGCATATCTTGGCTTTACACGCACCCTAAACCGAATCCGACAGAACTATTACTGGCCACACCTTTCTCCGAGCGTTAGACGTTACGTACAGACTTGTCGACAATGTCAGCGGCGAAAAAAGCCCACGCTCAAGGCATCCGGTATGTTACAATCTATTGAACCACCCCTCACACCCTTCGAGCAAGTGGGCATGGACCTTTTAGGCCCATTTCCTTTATCCTCGAACGGGCACAAGTGGATCGTAGTCGCCACAGACTACTTAACACGCTACGCTGGAACGAAGGCCCTTGCCCGAGGTACTGCCGGCGAAGTTGCTCGATTCTTTATGAACGACATTGTGCTCAGACACGGTGCACCGTCGACCATCATTACTGACCGAGGAAAGGCGTTTACAGCTCGGCTACTGCGGGACACCTTAACTCCGCCATACCGAACATCGCACAACAACAGCGTATCACCCTCAGACAAATAGATTAACGGAACGACTAAACAAAACTTTGGCGGACATGATCTCAATGTACATCGACGTCGAACATAAAATGTGGGACGAGATCCTGCTGTATGTCACCTTCGCCTGCAATACGGCGCCGCAGGAAACCACGAAGTTTACGCCGTTCCGTCTCGTATATGGCAGAGAGGCCCGCACGATGTTGGATGCGATGCTCCCGTGCGGGGAAGAAGCGGTCGAACCCGATGCCGCCCATTTCGCAGAACAGGTCGAGCAAGCCCGTCAGCTGGCCCGCTTGTACATCAAGGAGCAGCATGCCACCGACGCTCGACACTATAACCTTCGGCACAGGGAAGTCCAATATGAACCAGGGGACCAAGTGTGGGTGTGGACCCCCGTGCGCCACAAAGGCTTGAGCGAGAAATTACTCCACCGCTATTTCGGACCCTATAAAGTCCTGCGCCGCTTAAGCAGCGTCAATTACGAAGTCATTCCAGATGGAACTGTGACCGTCAGTGTTCGACGCCAGTGGCCTGAAATTGCGCATGTGGTGCGCTTAAAGCCGTACTTTTCGCGTGACTGAGCGCTTCCTGCAAGTGAAACCTTGCGTTATTGTACAGTTCACCTCACGCCTAATTTTTTTTTCTCCTCCCACCTTGTCATCGGGACGATGCTTTCTTTCACGGGGGGGAATAGTGCCACGTGCCTAGCGGCGCGCGACAGCCGTGTTTGGTGCCGACGACGACGAAGCGGTTGTTGGCACGAGCGGCGCGCTGGTTCTCGACTCTGAGATCGAAACTACAAGCCGACCTTATTCTCGGGTCCTCGGCTACGTGTACCTTCACGGCTCCCTGTGACTTCAGTCGTGACAATATGGTCGGCAGTTCCAGCATACAGCTAAAAAAAAATGTAGTGAAGCCTGAACCAGCGCAACCCGGGAAAGA
The DNA here is from genome assembly GCF_055883805.1 of Amblyomma maculatum. Taxonomy (NCBI): domain Eukaryota; kingdom Metazoa; phylum Arthropoda; class Arachnida; order Ixodida; family Ixodidae; genus Amblyomma; species Amblyomma maculatum. The sequence continues at coordinate 17,800,724 of NC_139346.1, read as the reverse complement.
TACCAATTATGGAATAGAATCTAACATTGAATAGCCTCAAGTATAAACAAATTCAAGCTCTCTTTCGACTCCCACCTCATCCCCCTAAAGGTAAATTAAAATGAAATATGGGACAGATGTGTGAAAAGAAAATGGAGACTCAACGGCATTACCTGAACAGACAAAACAGCTCGCTCACAACTGATTGATTTCGGCATGAAACATGTGTAGCTACTGCTATGTGGGAGTAGAGCCAGGATGGCAGTTTGGTATTTACATTACCTGCATGCAGTTCGCCCTATTGTTACTACATGCTTTTTCCACAGGGCTCTCTTTGTGCTGCTGCTTTATGAAAGCTTTGATGTGTGCAATAGAATACATTCTTTTATTCCTAAAGCTCCAGAAACCAAATTCTAGCATATTGTGTTATGCACTTAAAACAGAAGGTGGCTGTTACATTAGAACAAATAAAAAAAAAAGAGAGAGACCATGGAGTGTGTTATATACAAGGTGTCCTAGCTTTAAAAAAGTCGATGTGCCCTAGCAAAGTGAATTAATCCAGCTACGGGTTGTCGAGAGTTGCCTCACCCAGTTTGGTTTTCATTATTGAATCTTATAATGATTAAGACTATATAGTTAGCATTTAAATTATTGGCTTCAGGAACAATTAGTATCAAAAAGGAAGTAGTAAACTGCCTTCCAAAACAGCTGACAGAAATGCTTGCACCAAGGTGCCTTCTGTTTTCGCATAATTTCTTTGTTCATGATCTTAAATGGCAACGAGCCGAATAAAGAATGCGCCTGCATGACAGCAATTTCACTTCAATGTCCCAAAACATGGCTCATAGAGCAAAACTGGCTTTTGTCAGAAGTGGTCTCCACGGTGTGGCTCTACATGATGTGGGTGAGAGATATGTGTGAGCAGCTAGTCCCATGGTGGCTCGATTTGGAAGGCAGTGAATAAATCGATGGAAATCATACCATGATGCAAACATTGCCGGCAGCTGTTTTACAACACTATTTAGAACTTTAGAACTGATGCTTTGCTCTTGGGACCAATAAATAAAGAAGTCACTAATTAGTTTTTGCTAACTGTAGAAAAACCACGGCAAATGAAAAGCCACTGGAGACTAGGGCAATCAATTCTGAATAGTTCTTTTTTGGTTTCACTAGCCTAGACCACTCTACCTAATTTAAAGTTTGATTAAATTCAGCAGGGATACTTGGTATGCATGGTTTGCTGGCATAAAAACGGGTAAGCTTTCCTCTTGGGGTCAGCTTCAAGTGAAACAGTCGTGATGCAGCTGTGGAAGCTAAATAAGCTGCCCCCCCCCCCCCCCCCTTCAAGCCGTCTAGCAAGTAAAATATTCCACTTCCACTAGTCATTTTTCAAATCAAGATATAAACACCTTGGAAGCAGAACACTATTATTCAAGCTATAATATTGTAAGCTAAATATAAAAATGATTAGATGAATATTGGTCACAGAACTGTTGTATGCAAAGCATGAGTTAAGTTAAAACATTTACTTTGTTTGGCACTTATTGCTCAACAACAAAGCGCATGGTATTGTGTGACAAATAAAAAGTAAACAAGGAACCTGTTGCTTTTCTTTTTTTGGTTTAAAGGACGCCCTTTTGCTCCCGCTAGAACCAAACCCTGGGGCTGCCATCTCCTTGATATGCAAAAGATTGATTACTCAGCACATATTATATTAAAATGTTCTGCATGACATGGACCATGTCATGTTCTGCCAGGTCATATTTACTTGAGGTGTAGATTTAAGGTTTGTACACAAGGAAAACAGATGTCCACTTTGGTCACATTGAACATTGGAAACATACAACAACATGTAACACTGTTCTCCTGAACAAACTATCAGAAATTGTGCAGCTTTTTCATTTACGACAGAACCTTTGCTTCCGGCATCTACTTGCACTCTAGAGAATCCTCAAAAATTGGCTTCAACATTACTATTTATAATTTTGTTCAATATGCCTCTTCAGTGATGGGAAGAATGTTTGTTGCATTTGTCACTGCTGTTACATGGATTCAAGAGCTATTCTCTAGAAATCTACTGCGCAACCTACATTGTGCCCAATATGAAGTGAAGTGCCATCTTTGATTGCCAATGTAACACATTTCTTTATACAGGTTGGGAGTGCATTGAGACAATACATTCTGCTCAATATAAAATGAAGTGCCATCCTTAATTGCCAATGTAATATACTCTTTATGCAGGTTGGTAATGCATTAAGACCACATAGGTAGAGTGAGTATACTAAATGATGTGTGTGAAATATGCAATGCTCAAATAGTCCTGTGGTCTCTTATCAGATGCTTTGTATTGGAAGGGGGCGCATGCTTTTGAGGTCATGATGAGAATAAGCAGCACTTTGAGTGCAATATATATGAGATGGGTAACTACAGTCTGCATTACAAGCACACATACGCAAGCTTCGTGTACTTTGTCCTGTCGCTACTTTGCGTAAATTCTAAAGGGCTTGATCCGAGTGCACTGTAGGGATAGCTTTTGGAAAACGAAGAGGAAACTGCATTAAGAAACACGAAGAAGAAGCATTGCTACCTAGTGCAATGGAATTTATTCTTTCCATACAGTCCTTGTTCTTTAGCAGTGTTTTTGCAAGCTCCACAAAACCCATTTTAATGTGTTGTGCAAAAGTTTTAAGAGCAGGTTAAGCAGACATATTTTATACTCAACAAATTTTTGTTCTATGAAACATAGGGTTTTAATTATCTGGCGCACTTTCCAGAGAGAAATGTCCTTCTTGAGTCCCACAGTTTAAAAACACACAGCCTGGCTGTTTGTGTCATTACCATGACTAAAAAATAAATAGGTTAACATATACAGCAATGACTCGTTATATGGACCCTGTTAATATGGACATGTACGACTCATATTACGAAAACATTTTCTGCATATGAGCCCTGCAATGCCTTTACACTTCATTAACTTGGAAGTTTGCTGTTTAGACAATAAACAAGATCCTATTGGGGCCCTGTGACCCATGTATTTTTCATTAATACGCACAGCAATGCTTGCAAACAAAACTGCCACTGTGGTAGCTAGGTTTATATTATAGTGTGTGAGGGCTTTTAAGGCACTTTGTATTTGAGTAGGAAAGTAAAACAGACTGAATTACATAGCTGTTACCCTGTGAAGCTGCAATCGTACCGTTCGTTGCACTGTGCACAATATTTTTGTGACCCCATAAACTGTGAGGAACACAGTCCTTCAGCTCACATTCCGCTTCTCAAATCACTTTTCTTATGTTAAAATAGTTAGCAGTAAGTCACCACTGCAAGGCTTGGCAGCTCATTTGCTAGTCATAGCACAAAATGAATTAAGCAGGGGTGGAAGCAGGCTCGAGCATTTTGGAGCAGCTTTGGGAGCGACGAAACAAGATTTAGAGCATTTCAATTATCTTTTGGAACACGTTGCTAAGGTCACGCGTCTTTGATAATTGCAGTTTTCTTTTTTGGAAATACAAAATCTCAAATATGATTCATTTTATGCAAGTTCAATACCTTTAAAACTTCGCACTCAGCTGTGACATGACAAACGAGCAAAGCATATAAAGGTATATAATACAACAGAGGCCGACCTTAGCAAAAACTTGGAACAGACTAGCAACAAACGTAATGCTTGCTGGTGCGCTTCATAACTGAACATGTATTCTGACCTAATGCGTTTACCTATTTTGACTTGATAGATTCAAATGTCCAGTCTACCACTTCGATACGCCCTTGCAGCGATACTAATTTGGAGTTCAGATTAATGGGCATGACATTTCGGCTCCCTATATTGTGGATATCTGTTTTATTTGATTTACCCAGAATACACCTCAAAGCCCCTTATATGGGCTATGACATGATCCTTTTAGATCCTATGTCTGTGCTGATAAATTCCCGAGTACATGGATATTTCGTCTGCCAAAAAGTCACCTTCAGACCCCAATAATTCGCCTTGAAAAGCATGGTGCTAGTGGCGCTCCCGTGCTTATTGCCTACTGTGGGATCGCAGGCGACTACAGAACGACCTTGATCGTCTTGTCCGTTTGTAAATATTACGGAGGTCTACAGGAGTGGACGCAGGCTCGAACATTTTGGAACAGCTTTGGGATATAGATAAATGGCATTGAAGGGTAGCCTGTCCATCCTACAGCTTTTTTACTGCACTGCCTCCTGCCAATAGTCTATTCTCTGCTTAAGCAATGCTGGTGCTCATTTTTAATATTTTGGCGATAGAGCCCGTATGCCTTTCTAACACTGTTGAGAAGCTCCATAGTGATTGACAGCTTTGGCGCACCAACCCATAACTCTCCAAGTATGGTTTTGTCTACATAGGCCTGGCAAGCTTGTCACTGACAAAGAGGCTCAATGGTGAAGGGCCTGCTTGTTTTCACAGCAGAGCAATTAAAATAACTCATGCTGTTTTCGAAGTCTGGCAAGTGTCCTCCCTAACAGTTAACAGTAATTTGTGCTACCTGCTTTGCTTGCTGATCTCGCTTCTCTCCACCGGCAATTGAAATAACAGAAAAGGTGCTGCATCACATGCACAGTGCATTGTTTTGCAATTATCTCTAATCGCTGGTGGCTCATAATAAATTTACTTGCGAACAAATATTTATTATGCTCCATGCTTCCTTCCCTTACTAAAATTTAATTTGTATTAAACACAGCGCAAGATGCGTTATATCTCTGCTACTGGTGCAATGACATTGTTCCCATGTTCTGCTAAATTTGATGGCAGGACATGAAAACAGCCAGCTTGGAGCAGTTTTGGAGCAATTTTGCATTTTGGAGCAGGATGCCGCAGGTAAAGCAGTTTGGAGCAGAATGGAGCAATTGGAGCAGCGCTTCCACCCCTGATTAAGCTGCCCGCTTAGATTATAACCATTCTGTTATAACTTTATCATGCAATGCTAAGGTAACAGTCTGCATAGGTGTAAAGCAAAGCAGTGAATCTGTGAATGCAAACAGCAAATCTAATCGAAGCCATGCATGAAAGCTCAAATAAGGAGGTAACAAATAATAATTAAGGGACTAGTAAGAGATACCCTCTGACACGGCCTATTTTCCTCTCCCGCAGTGGGTGCATGATTTCAGAGATATAAGGTGATGGTAATGATGGAGGCGGAAAAAGATTTTCCTGTTATGTCATCTATTGTTCCTGTTGCATTTATTACATGTTGCTCACTGTTCAAGGACGGAGGAGTTCACAATAGACCATAAAAAGTACTATTTTTCAATCCCTAAGCAAGTGCAGTGGGAATTCTGTTTTTTTGCAGATCAAGAAGGTCTCCCCAAAACCTAAATGAAGTCAGGTTAGCCGGAGGTCCCGTTCATTCATTCAGGCTTTCTTTCTTTCCGTTATTGTGGTTGCATATATGAAGCAATATGTAATAAATGGGCCCCCTCCTCATAGACTCGGAGACAAGGCCCTCGTCTGGAGCCTCTTTAGCGCTGACCTTAATCCAGCACTGCTTCCTGTTACTGTTTCTTTGGTAATGTGGCATCAGACAATGCACAGATATGATCCTGTCGTGTGACCATAGAAAAATTGTAAAATGATATGGTGCACCAGAGAACCCAGTTAATCGCTGTGCAAAGTGCACGCATGCCTTCAAGTTTGAGCAAACAGTTTCAGGCCTGAGGAAAATGCGTCAAGACTAGATACATGTGAAATGCATTCTACACTGCTCGAAGACGCAATGCTTGTGTACGCCCACTATCATTATCACCCAGCAAACAAGTAATCGTGGGCGTTGCAGGTAGTCACAGCAAAATGAAAGCAGCGAACAATACGTTCATGCTCATCGATGAACCTAATGACATCGGAGATACCTTAATTGGAGCCCCTTAGCAAAGAAACACAGCTGAATAGCTACTTGATATCAATATTTCCGCAAAACCTTCAAAACTGTATTTGTTGTTTTTTAACAGCCGCCGGCATACGGCCTTATCAGTCTGATTCTGGATCGCGTATCAGTTCTGTATTCTTTGTTTGTTAAAGGGCAACTCCGGGTGTTTTTTGACATTCGAATATTCAAATAAAACTTTTACTGCAGAGTCTCCTCTCCGTGTTGACGCATTCTACAAAAGTTGGGCGCCGTACGATAATCCGTTCGCGCGCAATACGACTTTAAAATATGCTGTTTTCATGGCTTGAGTTGAGACTATTTCTGCCGGCAACACTGAGTTTCTGACGTCACAAACAGCATACCGGCGTTACTGTCCCTTTCCCGCATGATTATGAAATTGTGAGGCTTATATTGAACTACCTCAGACATTTTATGCAATGCTTCACGATTTCCATACTTTGTTTTCTCCATCCAACGCACGTACGAGTGTTTCTCTAATACTGCGTGTGACGTCACCATTTCGTCACCTGGGACGTCGTTTCTGGCCATGAAAGCAGTTTCGGTTTCGTTTTGCTGTTTTTGCTTTTAAAAAATACTTCTAATTGGAATTTCGAAAAACAATTTTTGTGTTCGAGCCAGGACGTGCCGAGGAATGTATTTCAACCAAAAACACAGAATGATGGGAAAACCACCGGAGTTGACCTTTAATGCCCGATGTCGCGAGTCGCACCTTTATCAGTTCCGTTGTAGCGCAACACGCACCGAGATCTGTCTCAAAGATTCCGACCACTCGTGTGTCTTTCTGCTATGTTCCAGCTTGTGCTGGTAGCAGTTTGCGACGTTATCTAGATTGTTCTGAGCAGCCTTTAAATTGAGCATTCACGAGTGTGACGAGCATTCTTTGTTCGACGATCGACGAGCACGTTTGTTGCTATCGCCGCCGCCGAGTTGCTTAGCTCTTTTGCGGGCGCAAGTCAGCCCAAAAAGAAGTTTTTTCAGTGCAATCAACGACTCTTCATTTGTGACATCGACCTTGTCACCATCACGTGACATCTGGTAGAGGTGCTGCCCTTGATCCTTCAAGCGAAGACCCCTGCCTTATTCCTGTCGCCCTGGGGGACCAGCCAAAAGGTCCCCGAGCCAGCCGCCGACTTCAAGCGCTCCAACCCGAACACGGTCTGCTGCCTGACCCCGTTCCACTCCGGAAGGCATCAACTTTAGAAATGGCCCAGTCAACTGCACCAGTCGTCTTCGTGCAGCCCAGGGAGCCCCCCATCTTCCAACCATTGTACAATAAGAACTGGTAGGCGAGTTGGTCTGACATATCTAATGAAGCAGCGCAACGGCACAAGGCCAGAGGAAGAAAGGGACAAACACAGCGCTGTGTTTGTCCCTTTCTTCCTCTGGTCTTGTGCCGTTGTGCTGCTTCACTAGATATCCCAACGATTGCCCAGTGAATATGCGGAAGACTGGATGGACTTTTTCAACCGTGTGGCGGAATTCAACGGCTGGAACGACGCCGCGAAACTCCGGCAGGTCTACTTTGTTCTTCAGGGATATGCCTGAGTTTGGTTCGAAAATCATGAGGAAGCTATGAAGGATTGGGGGATTTTCAAGGAAGCGTTTTTGACTGCCTTTGCAAGGTCTGTCCGGAAGGAAAGAGCTCAGGCCCTCCACCAATCGAGAGTCCAACTCCCTATCGAGCCAGTGCTGGCATAAGTTGAGGAGATAAAGCGCCTCTTTCGCAGCGCCGACCCTAAAATGACCGAAGGTGAGAGAGTCAAATTTTTAATGCGAGGCGTTAAAGAATCGCTTTTTGCAAGGCTTGTCCGACATCCGTCAAAAACCGTAGCGGAATTTTAAACGAAAGCGTCTACCATCGAGAAGACGTTGGACAACCGGATGCGCCATAGTGAGCGACCACTTCAACCGGACTACTCAAGCCACTACGCCAGCGCATCTGCAAGCGGAGAGAACCTTCGTGACCTCATCCGGGAGATCGTGCGAGAGGAGCTCCGCTGATTGCTGCCATCATCGCAACAACCTCATGCGGTGACGCTCGCGGACGTCATCCGTGAAGAAGTCCAGGAGGCGCTGGGCGTTCCTAAAGCGATGGCTGCGACTGTTCCAGCACAAGAGGCAACAGCGATGAACTACGCTGCTGCATTACGTCGCCCTGCGCCCCGACGTGATGACTTTCCAAGCCCTCGCCGCTACCGTCCTGTTCCTGAAAGCCGCCCCCTGGCCCCCGCCCGCCCGCCAAGCCTACCAATGACCCCCAAGCCCCAGGAAGTGCGACGCCTGGAGGACAGCGAACAACCGGCCATTATGCTTCCACTGCGGTGAGGCAGACCACATTCTGCGGCACTGCCCGTACCGACGAATCGGTCTCCGCGGATTTGCAGTTGACGCTCCACGACCACGCCTAGGTTAATGACCGCAAGAAATCGACAACTATCTCGATGACCACTAACGACGACGCAGCTATTTCACCGCTGCTCCACACGACGACATCGACGAAAATACGACCACAGTGCAAGCCGACACCGCCGCCCAGCGAAATAATAACGGTATGCCCCGGCTATGACCTGAAGAAACGACGGAGCCGAGATCGGACACCAAGGCCCACGTGCAATGCGAGGACGCGAACAAGTGACCTTGAAGTTGATGTTGACGGTCACAGAGTCACTGCCCTAGTAGGCAGCGGAGCTGACTATTCAGTCATCAGTCGATCGTTAGCCTCCCAGCTCGGGAAAGTTACGACCGCTTGGGATGGCCCGCTGATTCGCACCGCAGGTGGCAACCTGATTACTCCATTGGGACGATGCACTGCAAGACTAACCGTAAATGGGCGTACTTACCCCACCAGCTTTGTGGTCTTGCAGCAGTGCTCCCGCGACGTGATTTTAGGCATGGACTTCTTAAATGAACATAGGGCTATCATCGACCTCCGATCCAAGCTCATCAAGCTTCCTGCAGACAAAGCCATACCTGCTACGACGACTTCGATGCAACAGTCGCTCTAAACGTCATCGGCAGAGAATTGACCGTGCCGCCCCGATCAAGCGTCGCAGTCTGCGTAGGTAGCGCAAACATCGAAACTGCTGAAGGCATCGTCGAAGCAAATATCCAATTGCTCTTGGAACGAGGTGTCGGCATCGCAAGAGGCATCGCGAAATTCCGGAGAGGTCAAGCTCAGGTGCTGGTAACAAACTTCACCGAAGAATACAGGCATCTCAACAAGGACACGACGATCGCTTTTCACGACGAATAAGCGGACCTCAAAGATGTATTCGCCCTCCATGACCAAACCCTGGAAGACGCACCGGACCAACTCCGTCAGCCCACATTTGACATCAACCCGGCTATAATCCACAGCAGGAAAGACCAGATTCTGCCTTCTTCGAAGCTACGGGGAGTGCTTCTAGTCATCGTCGAAGGTACGACAAACACCACCGCATTATTAACGGACGAACACGCCCGACCTCTGCGCCAAAGCGCCTATCGTGTATCGGCGCAAGAACGCTAGGCCATACGTGATCAAGTTGAAGAAATGCTGCGTGATGACGTAATCCATCCATCGAAGAGCCCCTGGGCGGCGCCACTCGTTTTGGTGAAGAAGAAAGACGGCACACTTCGCTTCTGCGTTGATAACCGCCACTTGAATAGCATAACTAAGAAGGATGTCTACCCACTTCCCCGCATCGGCGACACTCTCAATCGGCTCTGAAATGCGAAGTACTTCTCATCGATGGACCTGAAGAGCGGATATTGGCAAATTGAGGTCGACGAAAGAGATCGCGAGAAGATCGCATTCATCACACCGGACGGTCTTTTTGAGTTCAAGGTGATGCCATTTGGCCTCTGCTCCGCACCAGCCACATTTCCACGAGTAATGGGCAAAGTCCTGGCAGGCTTGAAGTAGCAAATTTATTTGGTATATTTAGACGACGTTGTTGTCTTCTCGTCAAACATTGAAGACCACCTAAGACGACTGACTGCCGACAGTGCTGGAAGCCATCAAGTCATCGGGACTAACGCTAAAAGCAGAGAAGTCCCAGTAAACACCAACCCATCTATGAGACAGCTATAAACTGTCTTGCCAAGACAAGCAAGATGCCTGATAGATGTCTCAGTAGACCTCTGGGATGGCTACTAGACGTATATAATGTCTCGACAAGATTTGCAAGACATTGCCAGATGTCTTGATATTTTTGTAGTGATCTTGTAGCTCAGCTAATGCACCCACGTTTTTAGGCTACCCCTTGAAATGGCATATCTGGACTTATAAAAAAATCCAAATCAGGTATATCAGGAATTGGGCAGATATGGTATATTAGGACAGATCTAGGCCAGATAAGGCATGTCTGCCCAATTCCTGATTTCGGGTACCAGATGAGGCATATCTGGTTGTATATGCCTGATCTGCCCAATTCCTGATTTCGAGTACCAGATAAGGCATATCTGGTCAGATATGCCTTATGAACTCAATTCCTGATTTAAAGATCTAGCCCGCATGGCATGTAGGTTTTGAACTATAGATCTATATATCTGCATATCAACATAACACTTTATTACAACACACACAAGGCAATTTCAGTATTCCAGCTAAACGCACGCTCAATCAAGTTTGCCAAGGGAAACCTGAATTTCCCCTTTTATTTCAAACCTTACAGGAAAATAGCTTTGAAACCACAGGTTTTCTTTTTTCCCTGCCTATATGGAATCACTCAAAGACGGGCCCGAATTACGTGTGTATACCGAGGGTCAAAGACATGCTCATTCGTTAGTAAATATTGAGATTCTACTCATTTAGGCGTGATACTATAACAAACTAATGGGATATCTGAACAGAATAATGTCTACACGAGAAGCTAAAGTGAAAGACATTAACCTATTAAATTAGATATTACATTTTTATTCTACTCCTTTACACACAGAGCTTTAACCAGTAAATGCTTTTAGTTTGAGCTGGTTTACTTGCGAAGCTAAATAAAATAAAGAGCTAATAATCGAACTAGAGTATTGAAAGGGAATTTAACGGTTTGTCGATACCCGGGAAAGGTACCGGTAAACCGCAGGGCGATAAAACACAAACTGCTGGGACTGCTGATAATACCTAAACCTTAGCAAAGTACATATAGGCTGTCAGGAAGTACTGGTGTTACCTTAAGCAGAGACTGCAGTGCAAAATGAGCGAACGCGCCTAACTCGTGGTTGCTTTTGAAATTAAGAGAGAAAACAAAGAAAAATGCATGTCCGATGGCATTTGTCATGACAGCGACAGCTCTGCCCCTAAACCAAATCAAGCATGAAGCTACTTAGGTAGTGCAAATAATAATAATAATAAACAACGACGGACCCTATCCACCCACTGAAATTTGTTAAAATTGCTGGAGCGAAAGACAAATTAGCAATGAAATGTATGGAAAAATCTCACATACTGGCAATTACCATCCAATTTACTGATTGAAAAATTAATTTTCCATCAAAATAATAAAGTGAACAATATCCTGAGGCTGGCAAGTGGTAGTTCCCGACAAGTCTCACGCTCACAGTTTTGGTGATCGGGCGTGAAGGTGAGGCGGCACGATGAGGGTGCGATCCGACGCAATGGTGAAGATTTGGCCGGGCCACTCAGGGCAGAAGCCTCGAAAAGCTCAATCAACCATCAGGTTCGCTGCCAAGGCTGGGGAGGCAGCTTCCACCCGCAGTGGGACACAGTAATTTCCTCTGTGCCGACAGTCAGACTGAAGCTCTTGTAGGTTTTCTGTCGCATTTTTATTACGTGCAGACAGCTAATAGCGAACAGGCGCTGGCACACACACACCAGCATACACAACATGCAGCACGCCCGCCAGCCGCACCGAACTCCGATGTCTGCCACCGGGAAAGGAACGAGACAAGTGCTTAGGCGCACGGAGTTGAAAGGGGGAGGGAAAGAAGCAAGCACACACAAAACGGAGAGCTCGCGGCCTACGCGGTATAGAGCGTGGCAGCGAGGAGGAGAGATGAAATGCGAGCCCGCGACGCAGGGGCCGCCGCTATTTGAGAGGGAAGAGGGGAACGCGGGAGAGGGAGGAGGAGTCACTGTCTAGCCAGTACGGCCCTCCACGTAGCAACCGCCAGCTGTCTCTGAGGGTGAGTCACCGTCTAGACAGCTCGGAGGGGGCCGCATACTGAACTGCCATAATTTTCTTGATATTTTGAATCGCTCAACTTAACCGATCATGCGTTTGTGCACCGGACTGCCGCCGCATTTTAAATGAAAATGCGAGTTAGTAGACGGAAAGAGGAGCATGTAGCCATAACCCAGCGCCCTCCTGGATTAGGAACACATGGTGTAATAATTATAGTGCAGCGAAATCTGCAGAATATTTGAAATATTAGGAGTCGTAGCTATTTTCTAAATTGGATACAATTAATAAGCATGCAGGCCATGCTGAGTAGAAAAATTGAAGCTCGACCACATGATGCCAACACTGAATATTTGCAGAAGGTAGACGAAGGCCATATATTGCTAATATACAATCACTATGGCGCGTACATAATTAAGGCCCCGATAAGGTTATGTAAGTCCTGTTGATGCCAGGCATATGGCCCTGGTATGTCTATATAAGGTCATGACGATGCCATATATGCCCTTTATCAGGCCACATAAGGTCGCGAGGATACCATATATGCCCCTGATCAAGCCATATAAGGTCCCGTCACCCGTTCAGATATGGATTATTTGTTGCATGATATGGCCAAATCTGAGTCATATAAGGGCAACATTTTGCGCATATATGACCTTATCTGGCCAGATAAGGTCTTATTTGCTGCCTTATATATTTGTATCTGGCAGCATATGTTCGATATCTGGAGCAGATATGGGATTTCCGTAAGGGACAAGATGTCTTGCAAGATATCTCCTGGAAATCTGGAAGACAAATAACATTCTAAATGTAAGTTAGTCTACCAGATAACTATAAGGCACCTTGCCCAAGATAAACAAGTCACCTTATGGACATCTGAAGTGCCACCCAAGAAAGCTGATAGACATTTACAAGATGCCTTGGCAAGATATGAATGACGTTTTTATACATGTATTGGTACATCTTGTAGCTGTCTTCAAGCTCGGCTAATGCACCCACTTTTTAAAGCTACAAGATGTCTTGAAAGACATCATTCAGAAATCATTAAAATAGATTCTGAATGTTTAAAATGAGCTCCAGAACCTCCTGCAATGCTCTAAATTATTTATTCACTGCTATTTCCAGCAAAACTGTCTGAAAGGCGTATGTATTTGCAGAGGTTTTCAACACCACTGCCATACATAAAATATAACCTCATCAGATGCCACTACAACTTGTGGGGCTCCGCAGCCCCTTTAGGTGTTTTAAACCGCGCGCGCGTCTTTCTATTTGTATTGTGTTTGCACGGGCAGCGCGAGTGCGCATGAGTGTCACCCGTTAATAATTAGGGGGTATTATTAACGATGCGCCCTTAACGGTGCGCACACTCCCAGCACCCTTAGAGTGAGGGGGGTAGCTGTTCCGGTCACAAAGGAGATGCCCTCGACCTGCGTGGCAAGCTCAGCCGGAATTCAACTACCTTGTAGTGACAAAAGGGGGTGGTCGTTTGGTGCCCAGCGGTCGCCGGTTCAAGCCAAGTAAGGGCCGGAGCCAAAAGTAACAAAAAAACAAACTTTATACACAGCAAGAGACGATACAGAGGAATACATAAACACTAAAATTGCACAGACGAGAGGTTCACAGAATACAAACGCTAAGCATGCAACTAGAGAAGTATTCAATAACACAGAGGCTTTACAACATAGATCAAACACCAGAGAGTCGCGTAAACAAACACCAAATTGTTCACCGGGCACTGTTGCAGTCCGACGCCTCGAGAGTCACGATGTGGCCGTCATGCAAGACGAGCGCCGCTCCCTCGCAGGTCCGTGGGCTTGCCAGCAGCGGGTGATCCCCGGGAGTCCAGCCAAAGCACTGGCGAACACGCAGCAACCACTGACTGACTGATTGACTGACTGACTCACAAGCGGCGCGGTCTCTTTAAATAGGGCGCGCCACGTCTGTCTGCTAGCACGTGCCAAAGTTAGCGAGCACACACACTTAGCTTCGGCTAGGTCCCATAGAAGATTCTCGATTTTTCTGGCGTATTCCAGACTGATGAGTCCGCGTCATCGCCGGGTGATGAGAAAGAGGGCGACGGCGACGCGTACAACGCTACGCGCTCTCTCGCGCGGGGGAGGAGGCTTTTCTCTCCATGCGGCGCCGCACGGGCCTCGCGCTGCGCCGACTTGATAAAAATGTCTGCCGATTTCGTGACAATGAGCAAGCAGATAATCTTGGCGGGCGTGATGTTAGCGGCGACAGACGACGGTAGATAAGCGCGTCGGAAGCGAGGCGCGTGGCTTTCTTGCCCCGGCGGAGAGGCCGGCGCGGGGCAACTGGCGGGCGTCATGGGCCAGCAGGGTGTGCACGGACGACTGAACGGACGTCAACGTCACCGCTACCATCGACACACCGCCACGGGTCTGCCCAACCCTCGCTGCTTCCTGGATCGCCCCATCACAGTCGACATCACCATCTTCAACTATAAAACCGCAGCATCCATCAACGACACTTCGTGGGCTTGGTGGCTGTGCCATGGCAAAGACCGCTCTTCCTGACAATGCAGGTTGGTGCACAATACAGCCTATTCGCAAAGAAAACTAGTAACTATTTCTTAGTGCAGCTGCCAAGCCCACAGTGTCTGAGTGCTATTGTTGCCAATTTTGCCCGCTCCCTTCTGTTGTTGTTATCTGGTGATATTGAAACTAACCCCGGTCCTGATTCTGACAGCATTCTTGCCGAGCTGCAAAAAAATTCAGCCAGTCAATCCCTACTCATCGCTGAGGTGGGCGAACTAAAAAACCAGCTACTAACGACAAACCAAACCATCTCCAATCTGAACGAAACAATGCCCGACCTCGAGAACCACTACCAAACTCTAAAAACCTTACAAACAGACTTCGATACTGTCCGAACTAACGCCTAGACGACGCTGAAAATCGATCGCGGCGGAGCAATCTAATATTTTATGTTCTTGAAGACACTAATACGAGCGAAACATACGCTGAGGCTGAACAAATAATAATTCGTCACTGCCAGGAGCGCCTTAACATATCAATCGACCCTAAAGAAATAGAACACGCACATCGTCTTGGACGCCAGTCTAACGACTGCTGTCGCCCAATAATAGCCACATTCACGTCCTACAAAACTAAAGACAATATTCTTTCAAATGCCCGGAAACTAAAGAACACATCCTATAGCATCGGCGAAGACTTCTCTCGTTCTGTCCAAACCTCGCGTAGCCACCTTGTAGCATTCGCCAAATAAAAAAAGTTAAATTTTCACTTCGCTACAAGACATTGCACATTGGTGCTAAGCATTATATGTACGATATCCAATCGCAGACCGTTCAAGAGATGCCATAGCGGTCACCTCCCCCAAAAGCAATCAATACGCGTCCCCGTACTTTATCAAATAATCATCTTTCGTTCTCTGTAACCTTCACTAATATTCGCAGTTTTATGCCGAAACGAGAACGCGTGTCTAGCTTAGTCACATCATCTAACAGCAGTATGCTCCTGTTAACTGAAACCTGGCTTACTAATGATATCACTGATGCTGAAGTTATTGCCGATTTTCCAATTTTTTTCTGTTTATCAAAAGGACCGCACAGATTCTCGAGGGGGTGGTGTACTGATCGCTGCTGGACCGGAATTACCTTGTTCACCCATCCACCTACCATCTAACTTAGAGATACTGTGGCTTTTGTGCCGTGCTTCACCGCATTCAGTCATAATCGGCGTGTGTTATAGGCCTCCGCATGCAAGCCCAAACTTTTCCCGCGAACTCAACAATATGCTCAACCAGCTCATGACCTCTTATCCGAACGCGCATATTCTTCTATTTGGTGATTTTAATTATCCAGGAATAAACTGACTCAACCACTCTCATTCACAGCCAATCAGTGTAGAATCAGATTTTCTAAATTTTTGCTTAAACTTTAATCTTTACCAACTAGTAACCAGCCCAAAACGCATCGCAGGCGATTCGAGCAACATTTTAGATTTAATACTAAGCTCACATCCTGACAATTTGTCTTCCATTACATACTTAGAGCCCATTAGCGACCATAAAGTCATTCAAGCAGATTTTTCCTTCCGCACCGAGCGCCATGAAATACAGAAAACAATCACCCTCTATGACAAGGGTAACTACAATGCCATCATGAACTGAGCATTTTTTTCCCACTCTTCGAAGCCAGTTATAACCAAAGGTCTGTTAACGAGAATTGGCTATTATTTAAAGATAAACTCCAAAACTAACACAAAAATTTATCCCTAGAATAACTTTTCGTGAAAATCGCTCTAAACCCTGGCTTTCTAAGACACTAAAAGACTCGAGAATAAAAAGAAGCGGCTTTTCGCGCAGCCAAATTGAAAGGCAGTTCTGAAGCGAGGGAGAAATATTTTTCAGCCAAAAAAGAATACTTGGCTTCTGTCACCAATGCTAAACACGCATTTTTTAACATCGACCTACCGCGCATGCTAGGCGATGACCCCCCAAAATTTTGGCGCGTTATCAATCCCGGACCATCACACTCAATAACCCTCACTCATGCATCCGGTATTCAACCCCCGACACAGAATGCGCTAACATCTTCAATACGGCGTTCTCGTCAGCTTTCACCCAGGAGCGCCACCCGCCTTCAAGGATACTTCGTACTAATGCCACCTCACCGATGGACACATTAACTTTTTCTTCAACTGGCATCTCGTCTTTAATTGAGAAAATGAAACTTTCCTCGTCAGCCGGCCTCGACGAGATAAACACTAAACTACTAAAAACACGAAGTGCATTAGTGCAGTGTATCTAGAATTATTGTTTTCGCAATCACTCTTTACAGGTCTCATTCCGGAAAACTGGAAACTTGGGAAGGTCGTTCCACTCTACAAATCAGGTGACAAAAATTCCCCTCTAAACTACCGTCCAATTTCTCTAGCGTCCCCTGCAAGATCATGGAGCATGTCATATACCCTCAGGTATTGGACTTCTTAGACTCTAACAATTTCTTCCATCCATCCCAACACGGTTTCCGCAAGGGGTATTCATGCGAAACACAACTAGCCATGTTCCTCAACGACTTACATGCTGACCTGGATGCTAAACGTCAAGTTGACGCCATCTTTCTGGATTACACTAAAGCATTTGATAGTTTCACATCAGCGATTAATACAAAAACTTTCTATTCTAAACTTACATCCTAATGTGCTAAACTGGATCAAAGCCACCTCCCCCAGCGGAGACCTGCCTGGAGCCGTCCTGTGCATGGCTCGGATCATTGGCAGCCTGCAGCGTGATGACCGCCAGCTGCCGTATGGGGGCAGGCGACTTCTACAAGGTCACCATCCCTGGTGCGCCTCCTCCGGTAAATGGCCGACTGCAGGGGGTGGCCGGCCGGACTGGGCCTCCTCCGGTGACTGGCCAACTGCAGGGGGTGGCAGGCCGGACTGGGCCTTCTCCAGTGACTGGCCGACTGCAGAGGGTGGCAGGTCGGACTGGGCCTCCTTCGCTGACTGACCGACTGCAGGGGGTGGCTGGCCGGACCGGGCCTCCTCTGCTGACTGACCGACTGCAGGGGGTGGCAGGCCGGACCGGGCCTCCTCCGCTTACTGGCCGATTACAGGGTGTTGCAGGCCGGACCGAGCCTCCTCCGCTGACTGGCCGAATGCAGGGGGTGGCAGGCCGGACCGGGCCTCCTCCGGTGAGTGACCGAGCGCAAGGGGTGGCAGGCCGGACCGGGCCTCCTCCGGTGAGTGGACGAGCACAAGGGGTGGCAGGCCGGACCGGGCTTCCTGCGGTGAGTGGCCGAGCGCAAGGTGTGGCAGGCCAGACCGGGCCTCCTCTGGTGAGTGACCGAGCGCAAGGGGTGGCAGGCCGGACCGGGCCTCCTCCGGTGAGTGACCGAGCGCAAGGGGGGGGGGCAGGCCGGATCGGGCCTCCTCCGGTGAGTGACCGAGCGCAAGGGAGGGGCAGGCCGGACCGGACCTCCTCCGATGAGTGACCGAGCGCAAGGGGTGGCAGGCCGGACCGGGCCTCCTCCGGTGAGTGGCCGAGCACAAGGGGTGGCAGGCCGGACCGGGCTTCCTGCGGTGAGTGGCCGAGCGCAAGGTGTGGCAGGCCAGACCGGTCCTCCTCTGGTGAGTGACCGAGCGCAAGGGGTGGCAGGCCGGACCGGGCCTCCTCCGGTGAGTGACCGAGCGCAAGGGGGGGGGGGGCAGGCCGGATCGGGCCTCCTCCGGTGAGTGACCGAGCGCAAGGGGTGGCAGGCCAGACGGGGCCTCCTCCGGTGAGTGACCGAGCGCAAGGGAGGGGCAGGCCGGACCGGGCCTCCTCCGGTGAGTGACCGAGCGCAAGGGGTGGCAGGCCGGACCGGGCCTCCTCCGGTGAGTGACCGAGCGCAAGGGTTGGCAGGCCAGACGGGGCCTCCTCCGGTGAGTGGCCGAGCGCAAGGGGTGGCAGGCCTGAACAGGCCTCCTCTGGTGACTGGCCGACTGCTGGCTGTGGCATGCCTGAACGGGCCTCTTCTGGCTGCTGCCTGCTACAATGCGGGCGAAGGAGCGTGGCCAACACAGAGCCTCGTGTTTTGGTCATCTCATCACCCGGCGGCCAAGGTATGGGGCTGCTGCAGACATCAGCCTAAGCGACGTAAGAGACGAGGAAAGAAGTCGTCTCCTCTAGCCCAGACAGCCCCGGCACCAGAGGTGATTGGCGGCCCCTTGGAACGTGAATCACGGCCCCAGTACATTAAGGACCAATCGGTAAGCGATTTGCCGTCCACTTTCCGCCTCCAGGATGCCCACCCTGATAATGCACCGTTGGGGGCTGTCAAAATAGCGGGGATAGAAGTTCCCGCTCTACTGGATACAGGTTCCACTGTTTCTGTTTTTAGCGATAAGGTCAAGCAAGCATGCGATGCAAGACATTTGCAGTTACGAGAAGTGACTACAAAGCTTCGGATGGCGTCGCCACAGATAGCGTCAGCAACCTCGGCAGCACGTCAAAAAGTTTCCGTGAATGGTCGCAAAATAAGGCAGTGCTCTCTGCATCTTCGCGGACTATCTTGTCCGGTAATTTTGGGCCGTAACTTCATCTCGAAGGCAGGAATCATTGTCTACCTACATTCAGGCAGCTACCGATACGGCATTAATGCAGAACCACTCAAGTGCATTACAAAGATAACAGAGCGTCACTCAAATCTTCTGGTCGCGGATTCCCCCTCATTCGGAGTGGCAGAAAGTGGTGTTTACTGTCCTGCAGTCTTTCACAGGGTCACAAACGGAAAGATCCATAATCGAGGCGACACTTGAGCCCTTCGCTACCATGTTCACGGAGGCTCCTGGAAAAGCTAACGTGCTGACGCACAGGATTGACACCGGCAGCTCCCGCCCGATCTGTTTCAACCCCAGGCCATTGAGCGTCCACAAGCGAGGACTCCCGGATGCCGCTCTGGAGGAAATGGTGGCTACCGGTGCAGTAAGACCCTCAATGAGCCCTTGGATTTTTCCCGTTGTTCTTGAGCCTAAGAAAGACGGCACAGCACGCTTATGTGTCGACTATCGGCGGTTGAACGCTCTAAAGTTAGAGATTCGTACCCTTTTCCGTCAGTCGACTCTGTTATGTATACGCTTGGATCAGCAAAATTCTTCACTACTCTAGACTGTAGCAGAGGTTTTCTGCAGATACCGATTCACCTGAGTGACATTGAAAAAACTGCATTCACTTGCCATCGGGGATTATTCGAGTTTATGCAATTCACCTGCTACCTTTCAGCGCGTGATGGATATAGTGCTCGGAGACGCGAAATTCAACTATGCATGCAATGGCATACATGGACGACGTCGTGGTGTTTTCAGAAAGCCTAGCTGGGAGCATGTGATCCATTTAACCACTGTTTTGCAACGAATGAAGGACGCAGGCATCACCATTAATCCCCGCAAAGAGCAGTTGGTTTCACGCAGAATCAACCTGCTTGGTTTCATTGTTGAACAGGGCACAGTCTGGCCTGACGAGGAGAAACTGCAGGCCGTATTGCAGCTGCCATCACCAACAAACATCAAGAGCCTGCAGTGATTCTTGGGCATGGTCGGTTTCTACCGCCACTTTATTCCAAACTGCGCGGACCTGGCAAGACCCCTTCATCAGCTTCTCCGGAAAGGCGCCCGTTGGTCCTGGACAGACACGGAGCAGGAATCGTTTCGGGCGCCGTCAACAACTATCGCCGATACTGCTCGTCTGCGGCTCCCGGACCTAAACCGGCCCTTTACAGTGAGTATGGAATAGGGGCTGGTTTGCTTCAGGATCGTGAAGGGAAGCTTTGCCCCTTGGCATTTGCAAGTCGCACTCTCTCATCGTCGGAACGAAACTACACAGTAACAGAGAAAGAGTGCTTGGCAATTGTATTTGCGCTAAACAAGTTTGACATGTATTTGGATGGGGCTGAGTTTACAATACAGGCCGATCATCAGGCACTGTCTTGGTTGTCAAAGCTGCAAAACCCAGCCGGCCGTCTAGCCCGCTGGGCGCTCGCTCTTGAGAAATATAATTACAGGGTGGTGTACAAGAAAGGCACCTTCAACAAGGCAGCTGACGCCCTGTCCCGAGCTCCGTTACCTGCAGATGGCGAGCAAGCACCGCAAGTCCTGGTGATTCCAGAAGCTGCTGATGCCTGGGGAACGCTGGTTTCCCGTCAACAGCTGCTCGAAGCTCAGCTAAGCGATCCTCAGTGCATCCAAATACGAAAGGGCCTAGACAGCGCTAACCCTGCAGGAAGCACAGCGCCTACCGGCAGCTATGACTGCTACCTGGAAGCAGAGGATGGACTTCTCCTGAGATATATACCCGCGGCCGACACAGATGGCGGTGAGTCTCCCTTTCGTGTTGTCGTACCAAAGAGCCCCCGCAAGCTCTTTTTAGAGTATTTTCACGACACACGCCTTGCAGGCCACAGCGATGGCAAGAAAACATATGAAAAGTTGGGTCGCATCGTGGCTTGGCCCCGCATGAGAAAGGATGTCGTTGCATACGTCCGTACTTGTCTTACATGCGAGACAGCGAAGGCAAGGGGAGGTAATAACCGGGCTTCTTGCAACCTGTGGAGAGCCGTTACCCGTGGGAAATTGTTGCCTGCGCCGTAATGGGCCCTTATCCTAGACCTGGGAAAGGAAATCGCTACTTGCTAGTGGTCATTGATCATTTTTCTAAATGGGTGGAATTATACCCGCTGCGTAAACTGGACTCAAAGGTAGACTGGGATAAACTCCTAGACGCATTCACTCGGTTAGGCTTCCCGGCGCAACTAATCACTGATAATGCGACGTATTTCACGGGCAGGATATTTGCTGACACCTGCAAAGCTCTTGGCGTGCAGCAAAAAAAGACTACGCCCTACCATCCTCAGGCCATATCACAGAGCGGGTCAACAGAAACCTGAAAAACATGCTCGTGGCTTTCACGGAACGTCACAAAGACTGGGATTTGCGACTGCAGGAGATGGCTTTCGCCACAAGAACCACAGTAAACCGGTCGACTGGTTTTACGCCCGCAGCTATTTTTTTTGGCCGTGAGCTTCGATTTCCCATTGAACATGCCTTTACCCATGACTCTGATTTACAGGCTCCTAGTTATTCCAGGTTCACCCAGGATCTCTCCAGTCGTCTCGCTGGAACTCTAAACGAGGCCAGGGAGAACTTGTACCTCGTTGCCTGGAGCACTGCGGCTAGTGCAACAAGGGCAGACGTCCTTTGCAGTTCGACGTTGGGGATAAAGTACTCCGCCGCTCGCACCCGCTAAGTGATGCCGCTCTCGCTCCTCGGTGGACTGGTACTTTTGTAGTAATAAAGCGTCTTTCGCGGCTCACTTACATGCTTCGTCATGTGCAGGGTGGCCGGGAGACCGGACCAGTCGACGTCGCCGACCTGAGAAAGTACTACGAGCGGCTAGAAAATACGTAACGCCACTTGGGTCTACCAGATGTGAACCACCTGGACCATCGTCTGAAGAATGCCACCACTCCAGCGGATTCCTTCAAGCGGGCAGCTCGTCAGAACCAGCATTGTTTTTGTACTCCTCCCAGTGCCCTTTGTTTCGTTCTTTGACATCTCGGGAGGTGTCCCGTCTTGAGAGGGGGGGGGGGGGGAGGGAGTGTGGGGCTCCGCAGCCCCTTTAGGTGTTTTAAACCGCGCGCGCGTCTTTCTATTTGTATTGTGTTTGCACGGGCAGCGCGAGTGCGCATGAGCAAGCAGATAATCTTGGGGGGGCGTGATGTTAGGGGCGACAGACGAGGGTAGATAAGCGCGTCGGAAGCGAGGCGCGTGGCTTTTTTGCCCCGGTGGAGAGGCCGGCGCGGGGCAACCGGCGAGCGTCATGGGCCAGCAGGGTGTGCACGGACGACTGAAAGAAGACCGACGACACGAAGATGGAAGCAGTGCCTGAAGGAACAGCCTAGGCGTATTCCTGTGAGTTACTGTCCCGCTAGGAGCAAGCTTTCTTGTGTCGCCGGTAGCGCTTCGGCCCCATTGCTCGTTTTATTCGCTCCGCAGTGTGTTTTGTTTCGCCGCGGTAAGACCAAGGTAAGACCCTGACATTCTTCCCGGTTTCCGTTGGTGTTCAATTGTCGCGCGCATGAACAGCCTGTTCTCAGCGCAGTAGCGCCTTAAGTTTCTTTGTTTTGCTTTTTTGTTTATCCGGAATAAACCGATGTTTTTAGGAGACTGGATTTGTCACTCGTCGGGCGAGACCATGGCTCGCGGACCCGTTTTTTGAAGGCGAGGACTTCAAACTAAAGCTGCATTGCTGTCACACACCCACAGTGCTTTCACACATTCAGTTATGATGCAAGCTAAACTGATGTACAATTGTAGATCATTAATTCTCGCACACAACTGTTGTCTCGTTAATGAGAACTGTATGTTTTTTATTACAAAGCGTGCCACATTTCACGGCTAACGGCCATCAGTTAGGTGCTTTTTGGAAACTTTTAATTTCCTCAACATTATACATTGCAAATAGGCAACTTAAACAATCTCACATATGTTAAAAGCAAAGAAAGCCACAAGCAACAGTATACAAATGACAAAATGCGGTTCTCCGAAGCCTAATATTGTACCAAGGAAGAAAACACCAGAAAGAGCCAACTCATGAACACATGACATGAAAGAAATGATGCACATTGTCATTCATTCTCACAGACATTGAAACTGCAAACAGTAGGTGAGATCTGCACATATTTTTTGTTACAAAACATGCCACACTGGACGGTGGAGAGCCATCGTTAGGTACTCTTTTGGAGATTCGGCAAAAACTGCAAAAGGGCTATTAAACAAAATGTATAAATCATATATTTGATTTTTTCAACAATGCACTACGAAGTTAAAGGCACAGAAACTAGACACTACAAGTAGTATGAAAATGACAAGATAATAATTCAGTTCTCTCCAAGCTTTAAATGATCTCTTTTCAAAAACAATGAAAACGAAAACATCCATACTCCAAACAAGAACAGGAAATAAACAGGGATAGGTATGCAAAAGTGTACAAAACTGCTTGAGTGGTTAAACTATCTGCATAATGTTTGTACAAAATGAAACAAAGCGACAAATTCGAATGAAAAAGCTTTCGTATACAGAAAAATGTGCTTTTACAAAGGACCATCATCACCAGTGTTGCATTTCATAATACTATATGTGCATGCATGTCAACACCTGAATGCTGGTCGTACATACATCTTGTGAAAACTGTATAAACACTAAAGCATTAGGCACGACATCAAATCCATTAAAAATTACACTGCAAAAAAAGAAGCCAAGACTGCTTCACTGCTGCTGTTCCTGTTAGCATGACTAGAATGCATTGAAAAAAAATTCAATGGCTGCATGCCTGTCATAGTTACATTCTACTGTCGTAACTAAAAAGCAATAAGGAAAAGGAAGCAGGTAAAGGTCGCACATCACTCTACAAGGTACACTAGAATGCACCATAAGGAAAAAAAAGGAAGGAGCAAAAGGTTTGCATCCCTGTTATTGTACATACCAACCATTATATTCCATCTCAAAAGCTGTTTGCAGCACTACAAAAGATAAGGGCAGCATGAACCAGCCAAGATGGCACAAACTGCTCTTACCTTTTGTAGTGCAGCAAACACCTTTTGAGGAGTACAGAAGGCACAGCAAAAAAAAAAGAATAAAATTCAGGGTTGCACACGGTGCTGCCCTTCACATTCTGCTGGTATGAGAAGAAGGGTTAACTGCTGCGATTGTTGGTTTTCAGCCATAAAAAGGTATTTAGTGTAACACAGACACACACAAGCAAGAAGACATCACGTGCAATTACTACAACTGTTAATTCAGGGGCAAGCAATCGACATATAGCTTTCACTGCTGATGTGCACATGCACAAGACAACAGGAAAACAGCACCAATCTTGGTTTGGTTTGGTTTGTGGGGCTTAACGTCCCAAAGCGACTGAGGCTATGAGAGACGCCGTAGTGGAGGACTCCGGAAATTTCGACCACCTGGGGATCTTTAACGTGCGCTGACATCGCACAGCACACGGACGCCACTTCGTTTCGCCTCCATCGAAACGCAGCCGCCGAGGTCGGGTTCGAACCCGGGTATTCCGGACAGTAGTCGGGCGTCTTACCACTGCACCACCCCGGCGGGGCAGCACCAATCTTATCAAAGCAGGTATGAGAGAAATATCTGTTCAGGCTCCAAAAAAGAAAAAGACGGAAGTGTCGCTGACACAGCTCGAACCTGTTTAATGTAGAGGTGGTATCCTCTGCTCCCTGAAAGCTTGCTCAGCTAAGCCATCACATAAGCTACGAAAGCAAATAGGTCGGCTGTCAGAAGAGACATCGCCAGCATTTTGTAAAGTGCACCACCATTTATGAAATTCTACAGTCACATAGAAAAACCTTATTTTGGACAGGCAGGACTATGCGTGAATAGCCAACTTAGGGAACATGCAAAAGACATTAACAATGAAGGTGAGCGACTTGTCTTGCACTGTAGGGTTTGCGCCAGTTGTGAAAACTGGGTAACGGCTCATGAAACGCTAGAAGCCCTTCATAAAAAAAAGCAGGTTGCAGCTGTGTCAGCAGCAAATTGATTTTTCTTGTGAGACAGAACAAAAATTTCTCTCACGCATAGTTTAACAAAATTGGTGCTTTTTCCATGTTGCCTTGTACCCGTGCGCATCACCTGAGCAGGCTATGTATAGCGGCTGCTTTCCGCTGAACAGTTGTAGTAAGTGCTGGTGGTATCATCTGTCTCGTGTGCGACTGTGTTATGCAAAGTAGTCTGTTATTATGAATGGACAAAAGGCATTGAAAAAAAAAAAACAATCAAACAAGGTCTGAATACCACTGCCAGCATTCTGGCATGAAAGCATTGTAAAATGAGGGAGCTGGCACGGGTTGTGCATCTGTTATTCTGTACAACCCCTAGAGGGCAAAGAAAATTGAAGAAAAAAAAAGAACTGCCGGGGCTATCACATCTACTGCAGCCAGTTAGAAATTAAGAATGAAGGGGCGAATATCCCTCAAAGGAGGCTTTTTGCCAATTAGATCGTTCTCAACACTGGTACCGCTCCAGACCTTGTCCATAGCTAACTAGGCTGGGCAGCGTTTTCTTTGTCGGTACTAACACCAGCTGCACTACCTCTTTTTGTGACCTATTGCCATGAAAGGGGAATTCCTTTGAGGTTCACTTGATTGGGAGGCTCCTCTCTGTCAATGGTAGGAGGCCTACCTTTGAGAAATTACAAAGGTGCAATCTTGAGTTGTAATGGAGCACAGAAGGTGCTTTGATCCCAGCTTCTTGCTAGTGTGGCACTGTTCATGGTGACTGAGCAGCACCTTTAGATGAGGACTTGGCCTTGGTCACAAGGCAAACACCAACCACTCTTTTGTGACGTCGGCAAAACTAAGTTTCATTGGTGTTGAAGGCTTTCCATGTCACATCTGCCAGGATTGAAATCAAAAGCACGATTTAGACATATGAGCTCCCAAACAAAAGGAAAACGTCCCACTGTTGGCAGTCAAACAATACCTGCTTATTCAGTCAGTAGCCCACGACTGCTCAGTGAGATGTCAGTCCCGTGGTCCTCATCGCTAAGTTGTGTTTGCAGCGCAGACAGGAAAAGGATAGTTTCTGGGCAGCCGTGGAGGTGGTGGCAACCTGCAAAGTGTTCCATTGCTTTAATGTTTTCTTGTGAAGTTTAATAAAGCAAACCACTGACTACAAAACAGTGGCGCAGTTTCCACTATGGGATAAGAATTTAACCTCAAAATATGTCACATAAGGTTGAGAGTACTGAGTATACAAGAGAAATATGTTTAACCAAGACATGCACTAGCAGCACAAAATAGTGCTGAGTATAATATATGTATATTAAGAACTCCTTGATGACCTCTAAGGCTAAAACATTTTCTTTTCTTCACCAATAGACACACTTGAAGAGAACCACCATTTTCCTGATTTATACATTCCTTTTTTTATTGAGAGTCACTTTCTATGCTGGGTAAGGTTTCTGCCTCTGTGTTTGCCAAAGGTTTCGTTCCACATATGTAGAGAGGAAATAAATCTATGTATCAAGTATCTATGTATGGATGCATCCCTTATGTATGTATATATGCATGTATCTATGTATGTAGGTGCCTATGTATGTATGCATCACCAGTTTTTCCTAGAACAAATCAAAGCAATATTTTAAACAGTGGGCATGCACCCAGAGCAAAAAAAAAAGTAATGCATAGCTCACTTGGCTGAGCTGTTGGGTAAGTGTTTTGTTTACATGAAAACTCGCACAGACACAAAAAACAAGAGCACCAGACACAGACACAATAGCGCAATGTGAAAAAGGGCATTAAATAAATGAAGGCATTTCACCTTTGCTGCTAAACACATTTATTTCGGGAGGACTCCATATGCTATCAAAAGGTTTGCGTGGAGTCACAGCTTTGCTGTTTAGGACGGCCAGAAGGCATACACTGAACCCATATTATAACATGGCTACATTCTATACGCCGTAAAAATCAGTTAAGATTCAGTACTCTCGTTTCTTTTCCCAGTTCTGGACAGGAAGAGTCTATTGGCCCTGAAGCAAGAAAGCAAATGAAATTGATATGTTTTTTGTGTACTTATACTGGGAATTTTTATTATACGAGGTCGATTCGAAAGATTTGCTTTCGACCTCCTTCTGTACCAATTGAACTGAAGCTTAATTTCTTAAAAAAATATTTCCGCCAATAAAAAAAAAAAAACACCTGAGGACCAAAGCAAATGGAGCACCAGCACATCACACAGCATGCAGTTCAGGAACTTAAAGAATTAAATCGTGCTTTCTGACTATATGAAAATGTAAACTCACTTAATCAATGCATATCTACGGACTAGGTATTGTTGTGGCAATGTAACGCCTGACTGTACATTTTATGAACTATTAAAATTAAATCACTGCAGAATGTTTGTACGCCGTTCCTATCTCGCCATGTGTTTCAACTTGTGCCTGTGAACAGGCCGAGTTTGCTAGCAGTTGGGAGAGTCGCGGCATAACTTAGCGCGTAGCGCTCTGCAGGCTGCCATAAACAATGCACGGCTTCCACTCGACGGTGCGTGTTTTCTGTATCTTGCTGCAAAGTGAAGGACACACTAAGCATGCAGACTTTCATGGCCAGTTGTGTTTCTTGGGAATTGTTAGAACTAGCGGCAATCAACGAAAGACTGCGGACTGCCGAGATCATTTTGAAGAATTACACTGGCGAGGTTCCGCCGCCAATAGCAGTTCACGAAACGCGGCGAGTCGAATTACAAGCGCAAAACCTTCCTGCATGCACAAAACTATAGAAGCGCCATAAAACGCCGCTTTCGTACCGACTAAACAGTCCGCGCGCGCAATCTTGTACTTTTTTTTTTCTCACGATCTTAAATGGGAACAAGCACAACACGAAAACTTCTGCATAACAGCAATTCCAGTTCAATGTCCCGAGACTGAAATGCTCTCCATGATGTTTTTCATGTGCCCTGTGTGAGAGATATGCATGAGCAGCTGGTCAAATGATAGCTCTGTTTGGAGGTTAGTAAATAAAGTTATGTAAATCGCGCCTTGAAGAAAACATTGCACCTAACTCTATTTCTAGACTACTTACAACTTCAGAATTGTTGCTGTGTTCCTGAGGCCAATAAATAAAAGCTGCAGACTATGTGTTTTTGCTAATAGGATACCCAGGATAAGCCACTGGAGGTGTGGTAGACTAAAGCCCCTCTATCCTTAATTAGGACAGACAACTGAACAGTATTCAGTTGCTTTCACTAGCCTAGGCCACTCTGTCTTATTTAAAGGTTTGATGACATTTAAGCTTTCCTCTCGGGGTCACCTTCCAGTGAAATGGTCATGACACTTGGTGGTCAGTAAATTTCCTTCTGGTTAATTTCGAAATCGAGACAATGACCTGGGAAGCAGCACAACATTATTCAAGCTTTAATATTTTATGACAAGTAGAAAAATGATTACATATATGAATATCGCTCATGTATGTATAAGTTGCATGAAATGAATAAGTTAACGTAAAACATTTTGTTGTTCACCATTTATTGTTTAAAAACAGAGCACCAGCATTTCACAGGCAAAGGCAGTCTTTTCGCTCCCCCTAGAACCAAACCCTGGGGCTGCCGCTGCCGTGACATGTAAAGGATTGATTACTCGTACATTTAAGATGTATGCATGACATGGACTATGTCATGCTTAGCCAGGTCATAGTGACTATATTCAATATGAAGGGAAGTATCATTCTTGATTATCAATACATTCTTTACTGGGCAGGCTGTATTCAGACCTAGTACATAGACTGAGACAGAATAAATAATGTCGGTGGCATATATGCAATGCTCCAATCAGATGCATGGTATTGGGGTTTGTATGCCCTTGGGTCATGATGAGGACAGGCAGCACGGATTGCTATATGCGCCATGGCTGTTTACTGTTTGCTTATGAGGCGTACGAAAAACCAAGTGGTTATGTGCCTTTGCTCTGGAAGGCCACAGTATAAGGTGGAACCGTTGGAGAGGCATACTCAATATTTTGGACCGAAATCAGTTGCAAATGTCAGAGAACACCCTGATGCACCCATACGAAATTAAAACTGGTGCTTCCTGATTGTGACTTTACTAACATCTTGATATGTGTTCAGGCATTTTTTAGTCTAAATTAACCTACATAGACTGACTTTACAATTGGCTCTACTTTTCAGGTGCTCATTGGCTGAGACATAAGATTGGACGCTATGTTTCTACAAAGCCTTCAGGCGTTGACTGGTTGAGGCATGAGATTTGATGAAAAGTGTTCGCAAGGCCCTTAATATTCAAATTTTCAGTCATATCTAGTTGCTACTGCGGGTTATCCACTTCAAGTGGATAACAAGTTCCGCTTTCCAGTTCCCCTTTAAGCACATATTTTAACAAATGTAAAAAAACCTCCCTTCCACTCTGTGCTCAATGGCCTAAAAAAATTCTTTCCATTGGTGCCTGTAAGTACAGAAAAAAGGCTGCGATTGATATTCATTTTCCAGCTAGGTACTATAGGTACAAGTTATTCTATTGCGGTCAATTGAATTGAGTTTATTTCTTCTAGATGTGTGCACAACCTTGAAATGGCAACACGGGTGAAAACTGCTACTTGAATGGGACTGCGCACCGAATTTACAGTTAATTTTTTAAAGTCCTTCTAATAAACCACAAAATGAAAAGCTGGCATGAAGAAAGACTACCTCTACAGAATAGTAAGCAATATATGCAAACTGCAATGAAAAGAGGCAAAATACAGAAGCATCCTTAAGAAACTGCATGTAGACAGTACAGTATAAAACAAAACTGTATACTGCATAGCTGCGACTGTAACTAAAATCCCCGCTGGCATTATAAACGGCCTATGATAGGTATAAAAGCACAAATTATGTGGCAGTATTTGTTATCTAATTTTTTCCACTGCACAGAAGGAAGTCAGTAATGTCATAGCCTCCTTTATACTCTGTGCCTGTCAACACGCCGCGCAAACAATAGAGCGGCGCCGTCGGGTGAAGTTGCGCGGCGCTGCCGCTCCCCTCGCTGAGGGCGCCACTGACGTAGGGGTCGAGGAGCACGGGTCGCACGGGGTTGACAGCCTAGTTTGACAGTTTTCTAGTTTGACAGTTGACAGCCGTGTGGTGCAGACGCGTGTTCCATCGCTCCTCCGATTGCACGTGGCTACCGGAAACGGACGGACTGGCGACAGCGGGAGCTTCTGAAACGTCAAATAGATGAGTTCTTTCTTTTGTCAACTTTATTTCGGTTTCAGCTAGTTAGGTTAGGTGCAGCCTAAAGAATAGATTTTAGCTCTTGGTCCTAGCGGCCTGGTTTTTCGTGCCGGCAGCTAGGTTTTCTTGGCGATCATTCTTTAACTATCTTGTTTAGATAAATACTTTTTTTCTAGGCTATTGGCATTCGCAGAATTTGTTTTTACCGCGTGTTTGCTAGTCGCTTCTTGTGTCTTCTTTTGGCAATTTGTATATTCTGAGATTTCGTAATAGATACAGTTCAGTTGACGAGCGCTTAAGATGTGCAATCAAAAGAAGGTAAAGTGTACTCAGTGTGAGGCGCAGGTTAATCTAAAGGAAACGCGTTTTGACTCTGTAGGTGAAGCGGAAGGCAGCGACTTTTTGTGTCGGTGTTGCGTACTGAGTGCGCGTCTAGATAAATTTGATCAAGAAAGGGGCAGTTTAGTGTCTCGTGTGGATGATTTAGAAAATGAAGTACGTTTGCTTAGGGCGGAAAATCAGAAACTGCTTGGACAGCTTCCTCAAATTGAAAAAAAAGGGGCGACTTTATCCTTGGAACCAACGAGGACGAACATTCCAATGCGGGCCACGTGGCTGGGGCCAGCTCTGGTATGGAAGGCATAAGCAAAGTAGGTCAGGCGGATCCGAACCGTCAGAGTTATTTAGAAGCAGCTAAGAAGCCGGAAAAAAAGGAAGAAGTAAGGAAGAATGAAACTCCCAGAGATAAGGACACAGATAACCGAAAGCAGGAACCAACAGTTGGGAGAGGGAGAGAGAAGGCCCAGGTGCTTATCGCCGGAGATTCTAACATGAACAGGTGCAAGAGAGATATCTTGGAACGTGTAAAGGGTGATAAGAGAGTTTTGGTTGGAGCCTTCCCAGGGAGAACAATGAGGGCAGTGCTGAAAGAGAGTAAAAATAGGCTGTTGAAGAATTCCGCAGAGCGCAGTATGGTAATAGTAGCCGCGGGGCTAAACGATGTCCTAAATGGTGACGCTGCAGGAGTGGTGGAAAGTTTAGCTAAGGGAGTTGACGAGATCAGGGAGATAGCACAGCAAACGCAGATAGTTGTATGCACAGTACCAGAGGTGCTAGGATTGACCGGAAAGCTGGAAAAGGACGTGGTGACAGTTAATCAGGACATGAGGTAAGCCTGGAGAAGCGTTTTGAAGTGGTTGAGGTAAACAGGGAGGTACATAAAGCAGGTTTTGGTAGGGCTTTTCAGCGAGATGGCATTCATTTTAACAGAAGGGTGGGAGCAGAGATCGGCTGGCGCCTGGCAGGCAGGGCTGTAGCTTTTTCAGGGGGTCCGCGAGGACTCCGTGCACAGAGGTAGTTAGAAGTGAAGCAGAAGAAAGTGTAATAATGGAGGCTGAGCCCCCCAAAATGACAAAAAGTAGGTCGAGAAAGAAAAGTACAAAAACGAAATTTAGCACTAGGATCAGCTGCATAAACATGCACGGAGTTAGAAAAAGAGCGAAATGGCTAGAGATAGAACAGCAGTTGAATGATGACAAAATAGGTGTGTACGCTCTTTGCGAGACTCATCTCAAGGATCTAGAAGATCCGCCGTTTATAGAAGGCTACGTCTGGGAAGGGTGCAACAGAAAGAGAACGAAAATAAAGGGTGATACACCAGGCAACAAATTGGCAAAGAATTAAATCATCTTGTAAAGAACATATCTGGCTTTCAGGAACAATTGCCGGCATAAGGACATGGCTAGGGGTAGTTTATTTAGGAACAGGACATCAATGCAGACTAGAAAACAAGGATCTTGTTGAATGTCTCAGTGACGATATAAGCCAGTTTGGAAACGGGCCAATATTATTCTACTGGGGGACATGAGCGGCCACATCGACGATCTGGATGGAT
Organism: Amblyomma maculatum; assembly: GCF_055883805.1. NCBI lineage: Eukaryota > Metazoa > Arthropoda > Arachnida > Ixodida > Ixodidae > Amblyomma > Amblyomma maculatum. The sequence goes on along the minus strand of NC_139346.1, from coordinate 17,768,558 downwards.
ACATGGATTGTAACGGGAAGCTAGTGCTAGATTTCTGCGAGCGACACGATCTAGTTATAGTAAATAGAGAAACAAAATGTGAAGGCCAAATCACGTGGGAATTCCGCAACAGGCAGATGACCACTGACTACTGTATAACGTCGCAGGAAATTTATAGCAAGGTCACAAAAATGGAAATAGACGAAGAAGGGGAGTGTAGTCTGGGAAGTAATCATAAACGTATTAGTCTGTAGATGGGGCCCTTGATGAAAAGAGAAATGAAACTTAGACAAAACGTAAACGCAAAATTAAACGACGATCAAATAGCGCAGATAGCAGCAGACATAGAGGAAGCAATAGAGAAAAGCCCCATGGAAGACTGGGATTATGAACAGCTAGAACTACTCATAAGGAGGAAAATTCAGGAGGTTAAAGTAGCGAATCGCTGGAATGGAAAGAGGAAGCCACGGAGCTGGTGGAATAAGGAAATCAGAGAAGCTATTGAACAACGACGGGCTGCTTCAAGGGAACACCGAATGGCAAAAAGAACGCGCATCTCAGGAGGAAATCGACCAAACATGGGAATCATATCGACAAAAGAAACTTCAGGTACAGGCCTTCGTTCAAAGTAAAATAAGGCAGTCCACCGATCGCTGGATGGCTGACATACACGAGGCCTCTAGAGGCGGAGCATAAACATTCTGGAACCATATAAGTTGGCTAGGGAAGAAGAATCAAAGAAAGCAGGATCGGATTCAAGATAAAGAGGGAAATTGTTTAAAGGGAGAGAACGCAGTTAACTACGTTACATTAGTTATAGCCGAGTCATTTAGGAGCGACGATAGGGTAATCTCCGCAAATCAGGAAGCAACACAATGTAGCAGAATTCAAAGCAGCTTAGAACTGACCAATCTAAACTGGAAAAAGGCAGAAAAAAATATTCCTAAAAACACATCTACAGGGATAGATGGAATTCCGATCAAGCTGATTAATGAATTCGGTCCAAAAAGTAAGGAAACGTTAAAAGCTCTGGAAACAGTCATAACGAATAAGCAAGTTCCGGACAGCTGGCGGCAGAGTAAAATGAATTTGATTTATAAAGGGAAAGGAGAAAGGATGCACATAAAATCCTACAGGCCGATTACCATAACATCTGTTATGTACAGGTCAGCCATACAGGCGGTGAAATTAAAGGTGCAAGCATGGGTAGAAAGTAACAAGATACTCGGAGAACTTCAGAACGGCTTTATAAATGGTAGGCGCTTAGATGATAGCCTGTTCGTGCTTACCCAATGCATCGAAATATCTAGAGTGGAAAATAGACCTTTGTATTTGGCCTTCCTGGACAAAAACGGGGCGTACGACAACGTAAGCAGGGACCTACTGTGGAACATATTAAAAGACGAAGATATCTGTTATGAGATAATAAAGTTCCTACAGGAAATATACCGGGATAACAAAGTAGAAAATACTTGGGAAGGTATAAGAAGTACGGAGGATGTCAAAGTATGCAAAGGATTAAGACAAGGCTGTCCTCTATCACCGGTGCTGTTCATGCTTTATATGATAAACATGGAACGGAGGATACAAGACAGTAACGTAGGTTTTAACCTGTCATATAGATTAGGTGGAAAGGCGGTAGAGCAGCGCCTCCCCGGTTTGATGTAGGCAGACGATATTGTGCTGCTAGCTGAAAGTCTGGAAGAATTGCAAACTCTAGTTAAGTATTGCGGAGACGAAGGGGACGCTCTAGGCTTCAGTTTCAGCGCAGTTAAGTCGGGTCTGATGATTTTCAACGGCTCAACCGAGCAGGGTCTTAAAATACAAGGCCATGAAATACCTAGAGTAGCAGAATATAAATATCTGGGGGTATGGGTAAACGAAGGACTGGCATACATTCGAAAGCATGAGCAATCACTTAAGGCCAAAGGGCGAAGGAATGCCGGGATAATGAAGCATAAGGCATTGTGGGGATACAATAGGTATGAGGTTTTGAGGGGTATTTGGAAAGGAATTATGGTACCCGGACTTACTTTCGGAAATGCGGTTTTATGCCTAAAATCAGAGGTACAGTCGACATTAGAAATAAATCAGAGATCCGTAGGACGATTAGCACTAGGTGCCCACGGCAAAACTACAAATGAGGCTGTACAGGGCGATATGGGCTGGATATCTTTCGAAGTACGGGAAGCTCAGAGTAAAATATTATATGAGGAACGCCTGAGGAAATTGGACAGTAACAGATGGGCAGCTAAAGTATTTAAATACCTGTACCTAAAAAGCGTTGACTCACAATGGAGTCAAATAACTAGGAAACTAACTAGTAAGTATGCTAGTAACAAGGACGGAGAAATAAAGAGCATTAGGTAACAGGTGAAAAGCACAGAAGGTAAAAGTTGGATAAATTCGATGGAAAAGAAACAGAGTGTGGAATTATACCGAAAGTGGAAAATGCAGATCAGGAAGGAAGATTTCCTTGATAACTCAAGAGGCAGTGCCCTACTTTTTGAAGCTAGATCAGGGTGCCTTAGAACACGCAGCTACAAAAAGAAATTTAAGAATGGAGATGACGCATGTGCTGTATGTGGTAACTCCAGTGAAACAATTGACCATATTATACTCGAATGTAATGGTATCCATCCGGAAGTTGATGCAAGCGCAATCACTGTTCCTGAAGCTCTGGGGTTTAGAGATAACAGTGGCCTGATGAATAAACCGGCGGTGGAAACTAGCAAAAAACGACTGGAAGATTGGTGGCTTAAAAGCAGAGAAGTGACATAATGTTAGTAATGTAGAAACAAAAAATTAAGAAAAAGAATGATGGTTTAGTTAACCAATCTAAATCAATAATTAAGATATAGGGGGAAAAATGAGCATGATGGCTACTGCTACCACCCTGTTTCAAAAGGGACGCTCCTATATTCCATCCATCCACGAACGTCGGCGCGAGGTAGGAGCGTTGCTATTCGCTACCGGAATAACTGTTTCTAAGCACGAATTGTGCATATTCAGCATATTTACTTGTAAAGCCGACGCCCACTAAGCATATCAAGTGATCATATGATACTTGTTAGGCAATAACACCAACGTTATATGACATTTTATGTCAGGAAGTTTTAAGAAATTGCGCATGGCTCGAGAAACTGCATGACTTATCCGCTAGCGCCAATGGTAATAGAAAAATGACAATGCTAGTCTACACTGCAATAAAACAAAACTTAAGAAGTAAGGCACCAGCATTTATTTACACATTTCACAACAGCAATTGTGCTACAAGAGTACCATGTAGAAGTGGTGTGATGAATAGTTGCCACAAGTAGGGAAAAATGTTCACGGTGACTGCTGTCACTGATAGCTCTTCACAAGCAAGCTTGATTTTTCAGATGATTGGAACAACTGCATCGCAGTATGCCATTGAGATCTGTAAGGAGAACAATTTTGGTATCAGCTGCTACTTTCAATGATTCAGCGCGTCGTACAAACGTTGTTTTTTTTTAACTTGAAAAACAAGGAATGACAATATACGCGTTGCATCTTTGCAACTTTCTGTTTCAATCACTTCAAAATAATCGTCACAATAGGCAAAGCTTGTGTTTTTATTTTTTCACAGAATTTCGCAGTTAGCGAAACAAAAAATACTGCGCTGGAGCACATGTAACATACCACACAGACGAGTTAACCAGGGAGGAAGTTAGCATCGCAGTTCAGAAAATACACGTGCACATTTAATATTATTATGACCTTACTGACGCGTAATAAACACACTTCTGGTGCTGTCATTATTTTTCACAGGCCTTAGCGGTTGAGTACGAGTTTTGCGCCGTTTACGATGCTAGAGAGGAACAGCGATTTAGTTGACAAGGAGAACTAATATAGGCTTTGCACGATTTGGTTTTACTCACTTTAAAGTAGTCATCTTCACAATAGGCAAATCTTGTGTTTCTATTTTATCACAAAATTTCGTAATTAGCGTATACTGCAAAAAAAAAAAAAAAACCTCGCAGGAGCACATCTAACACGTCTCAGACGAGCTCGGCAGGGAAGCAATTAGCATTGCAGTCCAGAAAGCACAGGTGCACATCTAACATTACTATTGCAGTATTGACGCTTAATGAACTCGGTGTTTGGTGCTGTCACTATTTTTTACGAGCCTCAAAGCAGCTGCATACTACGCAGCGATCGCCGGAAGGACAAAGCAAAGCTGGCTCTTACCATTTGGTGCAATGCTGTATTCCTGCAGCACCCGAAGACAGAGAAAAGTAGAAGCATAACCTTGCACACTGCGAAACAGTCCACGAAACAGCGAGACAGCGGCAGCGCGTGGCTATCCGGACCGCTTTGCAACACGGCGCACCCGGCACTCTCCTGGCGAGGGTGACCCTACGTCGCTGTCGCAGCCAGCGGCGTAACTTGTCAATGAAGGAGGAGCGGCGGCGACGGCAGCGGAGCGCGGAGTTGCCAGGCACAGAGTATATAAAGGAGGCTATGGTAATGTATAATGAAAAGAAAGTTGGCGAGGCCTACACATAGTGTTCTGTGCTAACATTGGCAGCAATCCCTGCAGTCATAGGAACTAGGCACGACTAGCACAAGTTCATTTTAGCACTAAGCGTTCTGCGCTATCATTGACTGCAATCACTGCAGCCATGGCAACAAGACACGACTAGCACAAGTTGGTTTTAGCACTAAGAAAATATGGTATATGGGTGACAAGCCTTTAGAATATACAGTAGCCGTGCTTTGTGGTTAATACAAGCAAACCTGTAATCTGAAGCAGAATTTGCAAAAGCAGGATGAAACCTATGATGCCACAGAATAAGATGAAATGTTAAACCGTTTAAGTGTGTGCATAGCATGCATGCGTATGTTCGCACATAGCTTTACAGTGATATTTCTGGCCTTTTCCTGGCAAGTAAAAATAGTAAGGATGAATGTAATGGTTATTCTCTTTTCGAAACTACTCGGCGATAGTTAACATTGCTAATTACTAAGTGGTGTCATTACCTTTTATAACTAAAACTTTCACAAGTGATTTTGGTTACCGGCTAGTAACATTTTCAGCCTAATATAGCTTCTTTCTTTGTTAGTTTGCTTTTCGAAGAACAAAATGCAATATATCAAGCATCAGAAACTTGGAAAAGGCCATGTTGAAGTTAGACCAAAAAACACCCAGGAAAAAGAAAGGGCAGCTGTGGCTTGCATCTTTCACTGGCATCCTTTGCTGTGTATTGAAGTTTGCCTCTTTTCATTTCAATTAACTCTGTATGCATTCTTCTCTGTATTCAATTCGCCAAGTAACTGGGGGACACAGCAAGACACACTTTGAGGCCAATGTATGATGATGTGGGTGATTATACAGTGTGCATTACAAGTACACATGCACACTGCTTCCTGTACTTTGTCCTGTCGTCACCTTGGGTAAATTTCAAAGATCTTGATGCAAGTGCAGTGTAGGGATACTTGGTGGCTAAAGAAAAGAGGAAACTGCGTGAGGAGAAAGGAAAATAACAAGAATTGCTTCCCTGTACAGTGGCATTTATTCTTTCCTACTGACCTTGCCCTTTAGAAATATTTTTTTGCCAGCACCGCAGGACATATGTTAATGTGTTGTGTAAAAGTATTCACAGCAGGTTAAGTCGATTTATTTTGCAATCAACAATTTCTGTTCCATGAAACACAGTGTTGCAATCGTCTTGCAGACTTTCCAGAGAGAAATACCCTTCTTGATTCCCACAGTTTAAAAACACACAGCTTGACTGTTTGTCTCATCTCCATAACTAAAGGAAAAGTTGACATATACAGCTATGCCTCGTTAACATATACCCTGTTAATAAGGGCATGAATGATTCTTAATACGAGCAGTTTTATTGCAGATGAAACTTTCAATGCATTTACGTTTCATTGACATGGAAGTTTGGTACTTGGACAATAAACAAGAGCCCATTGGAGTCCTGTGACCCATGTACTCTTCATTAATATGCATGGAAATGCTTGCAAACAAAATCGGCACTGTGGTTGCGAGGTTTGTATTGTAGAGTGTGAGGTCTTTCAAGGCTCTTTCGTTTCAGTAGGAAAGTAAAACGGAGTGAATCACATCGGCTGTTACTCTGTGAAACTGTCATCCTACCGTTCCACTGCGGACAATATTTTTGTGAAACTGTGAGGCACATTGAATGCTTTCGATCACACTGTCTGGCTCCCGAATCACTTCTCACCTAGGCACAGTTCGCTTGCCTCGGGATCACCATGGCGTGGTTTTTGCTGTGCTCATGGGGTCTCGTCAGCTACAAAATGAGTAGCGCTTCAGTAGAGTTCTTGAGTGCTTACATGGCCACCACCGTAAATTTGAATTGGTCTTTGCTCGCATGGTTCGTAGCTGCTGCCGCATTGTCTGTCCACTTTTCTGACTTTTCTAGTATGCGTTCGCTAATTTATCTACAAGTTTCTACGCCCAGTTTAAATTGACCACTGCAGAATGAATGTGCATTTATAGTTCAACGACCGATGAGCACGATTGCTACTATTGATGAACCCGTTTTGCTTTATTGTTCTGTGGGCGCCAGTCAGCCCAATAAAGAGCTCTTAGTTGCAAAAGTAGCACGCACCGGTCCCATTGATGCCAAGGTATATGTGTGCAGTTAGGATAAAAGACAAGAATCTGCAATGGCAACTTTCACCAGGCGTTGAAATCATGAATTCTGAAAGAAACATTAAAAAAGGAATGATATGACGGTTCGGGCATGTATACAATACAGAAAAGGGCTACAAAAATCTAGTGGAACCTGTAATAGAGCAACCCGAGAAAGATAACAATTATGGAAGAGGATCTACCAATGATTAGCCTCAAACAAATGCAAGCTCTTTTTGCCTTCCCCCACATTCCCCTAAAGGAAAATTAAAATGAAATATGGGACAGATGGGGGAAAATGAAATGGAGACTCATTACCTGAAGAGAAAAACAGCTCACTCACAACTGATTGATTTCTTGGATGCAGTTCAGTGCTGTAACATGCAAGCTAAGGCATGAGGATTTCAGCATGAAACATGTATAGCTATTGGCAATTGCTATTTGGGAATAAAGCCAGGCTAATTAGTGCCCAGGACGGCAATTATTTATATTAGCTGCAGTTTGCCATGTTGTTACTACATGTTTGTTCCACAGGGTTCTCTTTGTGCTGCTGCTTTATGAGGTGAACTCAATTTATTTTCATTTGAGAAATGTTTTTTCAATAAAACACATTATTTGAATCCTAGAGTTCCTGAATTCAATACTTAGCATATTGTGTGATGCACTTAAAACAGAAGGTGGCTATGACATTAAAACAACTAATAGAAAAAAAAGACCATGCAGTGTGTTATATACCAGGTGTCCTAGCTTTCAGAAAATCGATGTGCCCTAGCTCAGTGAATTAATTCAGCTGCGGGCTGTTGAGAGTTGCCTGGCCTAGGCTGGTGTTTTATTATTTACCCTTATAATGATTAAGGCTATATAGTTAACATTTAAATTATTGGCTTCAAGAACAATTAGTATCAATAAGCAAGTAGTAAACTGTCTTCCAAAACAGCTGACAGAAATGTTTGCACCAAGGTGCCTTCTATTTTGACTAATTTTTTTCTCTATCTTGAACGGCAACAAACCCAATAAATAAAGTGTCTGCATGACAGCAATTCCTCTTCAATGTCCTGAAAGGTGGCTCAGACCACAAAATCGGCTTTTTTCAGAAGTGCTCTCCATGGTGTGGCTTTGCATGAGGTGGGTGAGAGATATGTGTGAGCAGCTAGTCATATGGTAGCTCGATTTGGAAGCCAGCTATAGAAATCATACCATGAAGCAAACATTGCGTGTAGCTGTTTTTCAGCACTATCTACAACTTTAGAACTGATGCTTCGCTCTTGGGGCCAATAAATAAGTCACTAATTAGTTTTTACTACCTGCAGAAAAACCATGGCAAATGGAAAATCACTGGAGACTAGGGCAATCAACTCTGAATATTTCTCGGTTGGTTTCACTAGCCTAGACCATTCTACCTAATTTAAGGTTTGATTAAATTTAGCCGGGATACTTGGTATGCGTGGTTTGCTGGCATCTCTTGGGGTCAGCTTCAAGTGAAACGGTCGTGATGCAGCTGTGGTCTTAACTGATATGATGGAAGCTGTCCTGTAGTCTGTTATCAGATGCTTTGTATTGGAAGGGGGTGCATGCTTCTGGGATAAGAATGAGAATAAGCAGCACTTTGAGGCCGATGGTTTGATTTGGTTTGTGGGGTTTAACGTCCCAAGACAACTCGGGCTATGAGAGACGCCGTAGAGGAGGACGCCGGAAATTTAGACCACCTGGAGTTCTTTAAAGGGACACGAAATTCAAAGATGCTATGAAAATCTAATAAACTACATTTGGTGACACTGTCGCCGCATATCCGGCGGCAAAAAATCGAATAATTGCTGAGATATTTCGATAAGAAGTTGAGGTTTTTTCTTTTTCCCGCCGGTCGAATTCAAACTGTGCCCTCCGACTACGTAGTCGGAGTTGAGTGACGCACACTATGACGTAAGTGGAAACTCCGTGACAGCTAGCGAGCCGGCGCTGCCCGCGGCGTCGCATCCCTCAAGGGCCAACATGGCAACAGCGTACTCGCAATGACGGCCACAGCCGAAATAAATAAAACGATGAAGAGAGTAATTTACCGAGCGATGGGCCCATAAAGGAAGAAAAAAACAAAACATAGAGCACTTGTAATGCACAATACTTTAAATGTTTCTCAAGCTTTTGCGCTGCTTCTTGCACTGTGTATAAACAAACCGAGCCCTCGGTCATCGCAACGCTTCCCGACATGTTTACATACAAATAAGATTTAATTACCAGCAAAATAGTGTCCTCGCTGCTGCGCTTGTCAGATTTGAAGCTTCGTCGCACTTTTTTCCTTCAAGGTTTGTGCTACAGCTCCGTGTTCAGCGAAAATTACGTCCGCGGTAGCAGAGCATGACCGAAGTGATGGCGCCGCTAAATTTGCCAGCGCTGTGAAATTCCACATGTTAAAATGGATCCAGTGCCCAATATAGTGCGCATAGCCATCCAGAACATTAGTTGCAAGACGTGAGAGCAGGCAGCATGTGCCGATGGTCAAGAAGTTGTAATTTTTAGACCGGCAGCAAAAACATTTTTTTTGTAAATGGGGCCATGACGTAAAGACCAGAAATATTTCCAAGGTTCCTGTGGCGCAGCGTAGTCGAGCGTTTTTGTAATCCATATTTGTTAAAGAAATAGGCCTGTATGACGTCACAAATTTTAGTTTCTCTGTTTGGTTTGACTTAGGAATTAACACTGTGTGTGAGAATGGGAACGAAGGAGGGAGTGCACCAAGTTCATAGCCTTCGTTAAATACTGCAGCTAACAATGGGGACAGATCTAGCTTGAATGCTTTATAAAAGGCTGCGCTCAAACCATCCAGCCCAGGCGACTTTCCTGGGTTCAGATGATCAATGGCGCGTTCAACCTCGTCCTCGGAAATCGGCTGCTAGCCAGGCTACAGACAGTGATAAAACATATCGTTGGCTCCCGCCAGCCGTGTGGTATAAAGGGCCGGTCCATTACAACAAATATTCATAAGGCGAGGTGCGTGCTAGAATGTTGCTTGCGCGATGGTCGCGCTTCTTCAGCTCGACCTAGAAAAGGCGTTTCACTGTGTTCCACATGATGCATTGTTTCCAATATTGGATTATATCAATGTTGGTTCCGTTATCAGAGAGGGCGTACCGAAACTGCACAACGCGATTGATTGTTAATAAAGTACTAGGGGTACCCATAAATGGGCGGCGTTCGGTACGTCAGGGTTGTCCCCTCAGCCCCCTTCTATTCTGCATTTATATCGAAACTTTATGCCTGTCTATTTGCAAAATCCATCTGTTCAGGGCTTTCAAATGTAAATGTCTGAGGTTAAACTTTTGGCGTACGCTGATGATGTAGCAGTGTTTTGTGCTAACAAAGAAAGTATTCGCGCCGCAGTTGAAGTTGTTTGTGAAAGATTTTAGTGCGACCACAGGAAGTCCAGTAAACTGGGGAAAGTGTCTTGGCTTCTGGCACGGGGCGCGGACATTAACGCCTGACTTTTATGCCAACGTTACATGGGTTACAACACCCGTGAAGTATTTGGGCGTACCTCTAGAATTCTAGGAAGAGAGCGAGCCATTTTGGCGTGGAAAGGAGTGCCGCTGTCTATCTTTGCACGAGCCACTGTGTGTAATGTTGCCAAGGTGTGGTACGTCATGCAAGCACTTCATTGTTCTAGGTTGAGTGTTCAAAAGCTACACCGAATCTTTGCTACGTTTGTATGGGCATCAAGCTGGGAAAGATGTAGTCGGGATAACCTAGTTGGTAATACATGATAAGTGGGAGGACAGACAACGCTCGTCCTGTGTGCCTCTCCTGTCCTTGTCTGCGCTAAGCCTCCCACTTATCGGGATAACCTGTTCCGGCCAATTAAAGACGGAGGTCTCGGGCTTGCTCACTTATTCGTGCGCCAGCTTGTAAGCAGCTTTATTTTCTTTCGCGACGCTATCGACCCCTTTTTGCGCACTGTGTGCCAAGTGAGGCTCGCGCGGGCGTTGCCCAATTTCGTTGTTGCCACGGAAAGCATGCCAGGGCGTCTTTCTAGTTTTTTCGAAGAGGTTGTCAGCAGTATTCGAATTCTGTCAGCTCGCTTCTCGACAGAATACTTAAATTCAGTGAAAAATAAGAACCGGTATAAAGCTGTTTGTGACGACTTCTTCTCTGTTCCTGTGTACAGAGCCTTGTAGAGCGGCCGTCTAGGTCAAGACGTACTGAAGCGTGTCAAAAGAATGCCAATTTCTCCCGGGGTAAAGACATTTTTCTTTAAGTTACATACAGGAACATTATCGGTACAAACGTTTTTTGAAAGCAAGGGCTTTTATCTGCCATGGGGTTCACTTTGCTTAATTTGTAAACAGCCAGAGACAATAGGCCATGTATTTCTGCACTGTTGGGAGGGCGTCTATTTTTGGGATGTGCTGCAACGAACTTTTAAAAAAGAATTACTATTACACTCATACGGGATTAGATTCCTGCCAACTGAAAATAATGATGGGATTCCACTTCATACGGTTATGCTAATAGGCCTGCACAGTCTATGGCGGTCCAGAATGGCGGGTTTTCACTGTGACCCTGACGCCCGCTCTGCAAGGCTCTACTTTTGCGAGAGTATACACGCATTGGTTGAAATGCACAAATTGAAGACCACTGTGCCAGACTGGATTTCAAGAGTCGAACCACTATGCGAGCTGAAGGAATTTTAACTTGACAAAGGCAACTCGTATGAGCCTGCCGGCTTCTGTATTAACAGTGTCATGCTTGTGGTAACCGCTCTGCTGTGAGCATTCTGTTTGTAGCGCGTTTGTGTTGGTTTTGTTTTGTGTTGGTGACGACTGGCAATAAAGAAAGCAAAAGTGGCGTAGTCGAGCGGTTAGCGCCGAACGTTGCAGAACAACCAGTGGCGAGTTCGAATCTAACCCCTACTGGCGTACCTTTTTTTTTTTTCTACGAATCGATTTTTTTTTTACCCTTTGCAATGTATTTCTGGTGCTTCGTTATTTTTAGTTTTTACTATTAACCCGAGGCCCTTTTTTTCGCCGGGCGACGAGCGCAATATATCAACGCTCTCCTTGGTATGAGCGGCAAGTATGCCCCTTTTGTTTACGACGCCTGCAAATAGCACGTTGAAGGTCTTGTTGACGCAGTATATGTTGGTCAGATGTGCCATGATTTAGCGAACAATTGAATGATAATGCGTTTTTCCTTCGGTACTTAGCATATGTATGCTTTTCGTGGCGTACTTAGCTGCAGTCGAAGCGGCGACGGCGGCGATATGTTGGCGCAGAAGTGTCAACGAAGGAGCGTGTCAGCGGCAGCGGAGTTCGCTCGCTCGCGCCTCCGAATGCTCAAATGGGAACCAGCAAGGCGCATCTGCTGCTACAAGCTCATAATTCAGGCGCTGCAGGTCCAAACAAACTATCCTAGTGCGCACGAAATGCCTGAGCCGAAACATAACCAAAACTGAAGTGGGCGCCTGTGGCGTCTCCAAGTATATTTCTGTATTTGCCTTGCAACGTTTACGTTGTCTTTTCGCCGTCGTTTACGTATGATAAAAGCGTGTTATTATATTCGAGACAAAACCTACGACCGCATTCAAACGGGCAACGTAATTCGCATTTGTCAGCCTCCGTGATCTCTCGCGCGTCACGTGATTTGTAGTTGCGCGTTTCGGCTGTGGCGGCGATACCTGTATTTCTGTTCTTCCTCTTTACTACCTTATAACAGCTCTGTTTTCAGTAAGAGTGGATTTTTTGTAATCAGGAATTGGCATTCTATCGATGCAAGCCCACTTCAGTTTTCTCTTTAGTGTCCCTTTAACGTGCACAGATATCGCACAGCACACGGGTGTCTTGCTTTTCGCCTCCATCCAAAAGCGGCCGCCGAGGCCGTGATTCGATCCCGACTCTTTGGGAACAGCAGTCGAGTACCCTAACCACTACGCCACCCCAGCAGGGACTTTGAGGCCAATGTATATGAGATGGCTAACTATAATGTGCATTACAAGTACACATACACACTGCTTCCTGTACTTTCTCCTGTCGTGACTTTGAGTAAATTCTAAAGGGCTTGATCCCAGTGCACTGCAGGGATAGCTTGTGGGAAAAGAAAAGGGGAAACTGCATGAAGAAACAAGGAGAACAAGAATTGCTACATAGTAGAATTGCATTTATTCTTTCCTACTGTTCTTGTCTTTTAGCAGTGATTTTGCCAGCTTCACAAGACCCATTTTAATGTGTTGTGTAAAAGTTTTAAGTGCAAGTTAAGCCGACATATTTTCCACTGAACAAATTTTTGTTCCATGAAACACATTGTTGTAATTATCTTGCACACTTTCCAAAGAGAAATGTCCTTGTTGAGTCCCACAGTTTAAAAACACACAGCCGGGCAGTTTGTGTCATTACCGTAACTAAAAAAGAAATAAGTTCACGTTTACAGCTACACCTTGTTAAAATGTATTTTTGTTACTCATGTATTTTTCTTTAAAAGTACAGCAATATTTGCGAACAAAACTGCCACTGTGGTACCGAGGTTTATGTTATAGTTTGTGAGGGCTTTTAAGACTCTTGGTATTTGCGTAGGAAGGTAAAGCAGACTGAATTACATGGCTGTTACTCTGTGAAACTGCCATCATACCGTTCATTGCACTATGTACAATATTTTTGTGAATTCATGAATTGTGAAGCACATTAAGACCTTCAGCTCACACACTCTGCTTCCCAAATCACTCTTTCTTATGTTAAAATAGTTAGTAGTAAGCCACCAATGCAAGGCTTGGCAGCTCATTTGCTAGTCATTGCACAGAATGAATTAAGCTGCCCGCTTAGAATGTAACCATTCTGTTACAACCTTATCCTGCAAAGCTAAGGTAACACTCTGCATAGGTGCAAAGCAGAGTAGTGAATCTGTGAATGCAAACAGCAAATACAATCCAAGCAGAAAAGGAATGAATTCAGATTAAGTTACATGTGACCTCAGTGTCAACAAGTCAGGTGTTACATCCATGCCTCAGAGCTTTCATAGTGAATCAATATCAGCATTATAGAACCAATACCCTTTTGATAATGCTTAACATACGATGAAAAGAGAAGGTAATTAATCTTTGCAAATGTGGTATTGAGACCATGCACAGAGGTGGCCATACAGCAAATGTAAACTGATATGTGAGAAAACCCAGTTGATCACTTTGCAAGGTGCAAAAAACTTTAGGCGAGCAGCAAACGTAACAAGGACCAAAAAAATCTGTAATGCATCCTACATTGTTGTAAGGTTCGCACACGTACATCATCAATATTTATTTATTTATTAATTTATTTATTCAAATACCTCACGGGCTCCGATTGGAGTATTATGTGAGGGGGGGTTACATAACTGGGGTGCGAAACAGAAGCATGTAGGAGATGGTTATCTTAACATCGTTATGTTCAAAACGTTAACATTATACAATGGCAAACACAAGAAAAGAGAACAAAATTTGAAAAGCACACTATAGAACACACTTCAGTAACAGCACACTTCAGAACAAAATGTTGCTTATTTTTTCTTTGAAAATAAAATAATCTGAAATGTGAACAATGTTATCAGGAAGACTATTCCAATAAATGATGGCACGGGGCAGGGCTGATGAGTTGAATGCAGTGGTTCTTCCCGAAAGGCGTCTAAAACTGAGGTGATTATGCAATCGGTGAGATGTGCGGGCCGGTTTTGTGAGAGGTAGTGTGAAGGAATGATGGCTATAAACAATTTTATGGAAGAGAGGCAAGTAATCATGGGCGTCACAGCAAAATGAAAGCAGCAAATAGGCACGGACATGAGCATCGACGACATCTGATTTTGATGGCATCGGAAATATCTCACTTGGTACCCCTTAGCAAAGAAATGCAGCTGAATAGCTAGCTACTCAATACCAATGAAATTGAGTTGGCATGCATTCTGGCGAAAGTAGAGCTGTCAAAGCAACAAGTATGGGGCGTAATGTGTGTAACTCCATAACAGCATCATGTCAGTATAAAGCCTACATCACATAATTTGTCTAAGCAGTTGTCCAATGAACTTAACTCACCCAAGTTATGCAGGAAGAAAGCAGACTGTAATCACAATAATTTCTTCAATTGTTTTCTTTCTTTTTAACCAAATATGTTTTCATGCTCAACATGTCATAGGTACACCAAAGTGTCGATATCATGAGGCACAGTTGCATATGGTGTGCCTTTTTTCATAAGCATAACCTCCCGCCATACTGTACTTTTTTTTTGGCATCGCGTCTAATTAATGCTTTTTTTAAAGACCTGATGTGATGATAAAGTGTTTAGCCCATCATATACAGAAGTGTTCAATCGACCGATTCATCACACAGATACTTATTGCAGACATAGGTGCACATAGCTATCAGGAAATAAAAATAAACAGAAAGGTACTCTCAAAGCGACAGCTGCCGTGAAAGTACACGATATTTTCACAGGTTACACAGTGCCGTCGAGCACCCATATCAGCACAAAGCGCAAACCGCGCAATAGTGGCATATTAGTAGCCCGAAAGCCGTGCAACTAACTAGAATTGCGGCTTGGGCATGTTGGTTATGCATCTTGAGGTAACAGCGCGGAACGTGGACGGGATCACAAGATTAGACGATGTTGTGTCGTCTTCTAATCTTGTGTTCCCGTCCACGTTCCGCGCTGTTACCTCAAGGTGCAACTAACGTCGTCGAAGGGGGCTCGGCGCTCGCACGGAAAGGGTTCGGCAAGCGCAGCACATACACGGACCGCGATCCACACAGGTGATCGACACGTCGCGGAAACAACGTCGTGTGCTCGTTTCTGTTGCGGTCACTGCTAACAGTGGAAGGGGTGCCAGACTAGCTGTCACCACGGTAATTTCAGCATTAGGAAAACACAGTGTGTGACGAACTTTGCAAACATGGACAGTCCTCTTCCTTGCTAGGAGGCAGTCGCTCGTCGTAAACACTTTCGCAACACATGCACGGGCACTTTTCGATGAGCTGAGGAGCCGATTCGTGCGCATGAAAATCACCGTGAACTGCTGTTGCTGGCCGTCGGCCGTCAAGATCCTCGCGGCTAGCGATAATCACAAACACATCGTGACAACGGTGCGACGTACACTTCGCCGGTTGGAAGATGACTGTCTTCAGCTAAGCGCAGATAACAGTGGCGCGTATGATCCGACTTGAGGGGAAATCACAGTCGGTAGGAACACTAGTTGCGCGCTAAGTATATTGGTTTTTGCGGCAAAGCAACAACGACCATCTATGCTTCGCTTCGCACTGCTGGCGGCCATGTTGCCCTGCCAAGATCGAGAAGGAGGAGCCGGAGACGTCGCCTACAGCGCAACCAGTAGCTGCAATCCGGTCGCCTTGCTGATCAGCACGTGCGAGCGAAAAGTTGAGATTGTCAACTTTTCTGCGGATGAAGGATGCGGGTGAGCGCTATTGTATGCCCCTCCAGACCGGTGGTCTCGGTGCGCCCGCATACGTGCGTCTGCGCCTGTGCGGCACAGGCCGTATATATTTTTGGGCTTCTACGCATAACGCCTGTGGTTTGGAACGACGGCAAGGTGCTCAACTAAGCTGCATTTCAAGCAGTTTAGGCTGACAACGCAGGCCGGTGCCAATTAAATTTCGCAGCTCGTGAAGAGGCGCGCACGCCTTGTGGCCAGCCGGCTGTTCAGGCGCAGTTCATGACGCTCCAGCGCTTTCCAACCACAGCGAGGTGTAATATATTCTGTTCCTGCGAAACTGGGCTGCATTTCGAACAGTTTAGCTCAACACTCTGGACAAAGTAGCACGTGAAGGCGGCTAGTTTTGCTTAGTGTCTGTGTTTAAAAGGGCAACAGTCAGGAGAGAAATGTTCCATTCTTGTCAATTTGCGCAGCATTTCAGGCTGTTTAGCTCAGCACGGCGGTCTGCGCTCCAAAAAATCGCGTGTGAAGGGCAAGTCAACATGGCGTGCTCGCCGGCAGTGGTGAAGCCAGGCCTGACGAGGTTGGCCGTGCCTGACGTTGTTTTGCTAGCGGCTAGTTTTGCGTGGTGTCGCGTTGCATTTAACGGGACAACGTTAAAGTGAGAAATGTTTTATTGAGCTGCAAGCTTCATTGCTTCAGCTGTTCAATGCTTTTGAGGAACGTTGTTAGTTTAGTGGCTCTTATTTCACTCATTGTAGAATTGCATTTCCAGATAAGTTCGGTTAGCCTGCATTTCCTGACCTGTACGTTGCAAGTAGCTTTTGTAGCAATTTTACGAATGACAGCTTTCCTGTTCTGGACCACAACTGCTGCTCGTCAACCTTCGGTATGCACCCACATGCACAGATGTGCGCGCGGTGCAGTGTTTTACAGTTCATTCCTTTTCCAACTGCGCTGCATCAACCCACGGACTGCAGCCGAAGCGCGGCAGATGCGACGAGTGAACGCGGTGCGGCCTTCCCTCAACCATCAGTACTCCTGTCTGTCCTGAACAATACAAGTTACTCTTGCTAAGGTAGCCGCGACTGTAATTGTGTATTTTATGTATAATGCCTGTTTTGTTACATAGCATTTGCCATAATTTGGAAATCAACGTTATGCTATTTATTTGTCTCTACCTAAGTGTTGTTTCTCGTCTTGTGTATTTTTATTTTGCTGTACTGTGCAATCGCCTAATGTGTGCCAACGTTTGTCCATGTCTCCGTCTACATCTGTTGCAGCTCTTATGCGTTTTATATGCAGCAAAATAAATGTTCATGTCACAAAGCACTTTGCATCTTTTCTGCAAAACTGTTTTGCAAAGGCTGTGGCGCAGCTGCGTTGATGGCCAGTTTAGAGCACTGGGAATCTATTTTTCATGTTGTTATGCATGCTGAAAATAAATTCAAAACACTAGCAGACCATGTAAAACCAAAATAATGCGCCAAAAGGGCTGGGCAGGACACAGCGCATGTTAGCATTCAAAATGTGCGCGCTTGCAACCAGAACCGGAAATTGGCGCCGGCGGCTAAACGCATCCGGCGCATCCATCACCCCATTGTTTCCTTCCTCTATGCATCAAGGCGAGACTAAAACCCGCCATGAATAGGCTTTTTTCGGCTAAAATTTTGTCCCTAGATTTTCCCAAACGCATTAAACGCCAAGTTTTTACAAAGTACCTAAATGTTGACTATTATGTCCCTAGTTGAGTCTGAATTTGTCCCCAGATTCGTGACGGGCTGGCGGGCTTTTCGGCTCTTTCCTCGTTGTCGCCGACGGCGTCCAGAGCTTTTGGATTGAGGAGCTCTAGACCAAGCTTTGGACGACGTCGTCGTCGGCGCACTCGGGCAGTGGGCGTAAAGTCTCACAGTTTATTGGCGTGGTTTTGCTTCAGCGGAGGTTGTGCGACGCACCCTTAACATTAAACCATTCAACTGCAAAAGTCGGACGTTCGATTCATGGGTACCGAGCAAATTTGAGATGTCTGCGTCAACGATCTGACATCGGCTGTCGCTTCTCATGTAAGCCATTGTCATTGGTGTTGTTTTTTGATATAGTGCGCTAAGTGCAGCGGTAGGTCGGTGTATTGTTCATTTTTGTCCGCGAAATCAATGCGAGAGGTGTCATTCAGCAGTGAATTAAGCTAAACAGCATCCTGGTATACTTAATTGGTTTTGAGCTTGCAGATATGACAGATAAAAATTAGTGTGCAATTTGTCAATTACTTATTTCTCTGTGGCATGCATGCCACCTTCTAGCTTTCGAAAGCAATCTGGCGACGGTGCTAACTCGTGTGTTTTATCAGAACATGTATCGATAAGCAGTGTAGCAAAAATGACTTTGGAAGGAATTAAATTCTTTTCAGCAAAGCTTTTAGCAAATACATTTTTTTTTCTAAAAGGAACTCGCGACAGCGCTGCACGACCACGTAGGCACTGGGTATACTGTGTTAGCTTGTTTTACGTAGTTCAGCGGTCTGCTTATCTGATTCTAATTTAAGATGATTAGCATTAGCAGCATTTGTTGTTTTAGTCGTTATTTTATTATATATACAAAAGGAAGGAAAAGATGTTTGCGAGCCCCGGTATCTGATATCTGAAGCACCTGAACTGGGACGGTGGAATTAAAGGGTAGCGAGGAACGGGTAGAGGAAATCAAAGATGTGAACGATAGGGAGAAAGGACAGGGTAGGTAAAAATAAAAAGAAATATATACACTATGAGACAATATACAGTAGTTTGCTTGAGGCCCAGAGTAACGAATGCAGCGAGCTGCCAAAATGCGGCCAGGAAGGTAGCTTGCTTAACTTCCTTCAGGTAACTTGCAGCTGCCTTGTTACTGTATACATCTAAGTAGACTATAAACTTGGGCTGATATCATATATACAATGCTGCTTAGTAGAGCACTCACTTCATTTCAGTGTTTACATGTGTCTGTGGTGTTTTTGTTTTTACTGTCAGCAGTCTTGCTGCAGTCTTGGAGACGCAGCCGCTCGTTTATTCTGGACAATTTTTGCACCTTGGCTCCCTACATGTACAGTACATGTACCAATATATATTATATTCAGTATTTTCATTTTATTTTTCAGTGCATTAGTATTCTTTCTGCTATGGATCGCAATTTGTTAAGTGACTGAAAAACATTTATAGCAACAATTAAACCATATGAGTGTCAGTCTGTGAGGTCACATTGTTGCCATTGTCATTTGTATCGTCTGGACATGCCACACCTTATACCCAATGAATTACCCGTATAGTCATTCCACCAAACTGAAAGTGATTCTGAGTTGCAATACCCACTTATGTGCTACAATACCCCAGCACACAACCCAACACTACGTCTCGTAACTGCCACACTTGTTGGCTGCTTACTGCACCGAGCTACTCCAACACTCACTGTTAACACTGCAAAACCATATAGTTTTATTTATTTATTTATTCCAAATACCCTAAGGGCCTTTGCGGGCATTACATAGGAGGGGGAATCATCAAATAAACACAAATGATTTACAATACAAGCAAAGAAAAAGCTGTAAGCAAAAATAGGTGCACAAAAAACATGAACAATTTATGCAGTGACATCTAGATGCTAGAATCTAAGAAAGAAGACATCTAGAATGGGAGCTGTTAGGGATAAGAGTAGACGGAGAATACCTCAGTAATCTGCGATTTGCTGATGACATTGCCTTGCTAAGTAACTCAGGGGATGAATTGCAAAGAATGATTGATGACCTATACAGGAAAAGTAAAAACGTAGGTTTGAAAATCAGTATGCAGAAGACTAAGGTAGGTACAGCAGTTTACGTTAGGTAGCGAAGCACTGGAAGTAGTAGGTGAATATATCTATTTAGGACAGGTAGTAACCGCAGATCCGGACCATGAAAGGGAAATAACAAGGAAAATAAGATTGGGATGGAACGCATTTGGCAAGCACTCGCAGATTATGACTAGCAGCTTACCGGTATTGCTCAAGAGGAAAGTATGCAACAGTTGCATCTTACCTGTACTCACCTATGGGGCTGAAACGTGGAAGCTAACAAAGAGGGTTCTACTTAAGTTGAGGACAACGCAGAGGGCTATGGAAAGAAAAATGGTAGGGATAACGTTAAGAGATAGGAAACGTGCACTGCAGAGTGGGTAAGAGAAATAACTCAGGTCACGGACATTCTAATGGAAATCAAGAAGAAATGGGCATGGGCAGGACATGTAGCGCGAGGAAAGGATAAGCGATGGTCATTTAGGGCAACAAACTAGATTCCAAGGGAAGGAAAGCATAGCAGGGGGCAGCAGAAAATTAGGTGGGCGCATGAGATTAAGAAGTTTGCAGGGGTCAAGTGGATGCAGCTCGCACAGGACCGGGTTAATTGGAGGAATAAGGCAGAGGCCTTCGCCGTGCAGTGGGTATAGTCAGGCTGAGGATGATGATTATGATGATGATCTAGGTGCTTAAATTAGCATTTCGTCATGGTATAGACATCCGCTCACTTGTTCTTGTTGTCATCCATGGCTTGGGCTTGCAACCTCCGACTGCTTGCTCCTTCATACCCTCGTAGAATAGTCGTGCATGTCGTGTGAGTGCCGTAGATATGAACCAGTATCCTTCAATGCTCTGACCTCACCCAGTATTATTGAGCACTAGACTGGCTTGAGCATTTTGCGCTGCCCAGCTTAAGCATCTGTTGGAAAATTAAATATTAGCAGCCACATTCTCCTGATGTTATTCCTGCTTTAAATGGACATCCAAAAAACAGCTCGAACAAATGTGGACGAAAGAAAGAAACCACAGGAACAGCGCTTGTTACTGTGGTTTCTTTCTTTCGTCCCCGTTTGTTGGCGCTGTTTTTTGGATGATGTATCACCAACTCGCCCGCTTAACTATCCTACAGAACAACAGAATGACGATGGAAAAATCATATTTCCACAGATACAACATAAATGGAGTTATAGGACTCAGGAAAACTTTAGACAAATATTTAATTTGATCTCAAACAGTTCAGGCCTGCCATAGCCGAGCCCCCACTTGGCTAAAAACGAAAAGCAAACAAACAGCAACTGCATGATAAAATGCAAATGCATATGGATACATTGACGTCATTTGAGAGGCTACACATTTCAGATGCATGCGACGCAATCGTGCGCAGCCACTGTCACTTCCTTTATACTGTCCAGACCTGTACCTGTTCATTGTGCCTTACGTTCCCTATTCCTGTGAACTGTTTCAAAGCTTTCTCCTTGTCTACGGCTTGTGTCACCTTCTTCCCACGCTTAGAGCCACTTTTGCCCTTGCGTGCAACATGCTTGGTTCCATGACCTTGAAAAGGCTATAACAAGTTCCTGCTGCACATGGAAGCAAATTTGCAAATATTTTGTAATGCACAATGCTTTGGTGTTATACTGCTACACTTGTCTGTTTATTTGTTTATCTGTTATGTCTGGGCAAGTTTTGTTATCTCTTATGTTCTTTTTTTTTTGTCCTAATGTTATATGTATGAAAGCGTAGCAGGGGGCGGCAGAAAGTTAGGTGGGCGGATGAGATTAAGAAGTTCGCAGGGGTCAAGTGGATGCAGCTAGCACAGAACCGGGTTAAGTGGAGAAATATGGGAGAGGCCTTCGCTCTGCAGTGGGTATAATCAGGCTGATGATGATGATGATGATGATATATGTACAGAGCTCTGTTGTCATATTCCTGTATTGGTTTTTCCATAACCACTTCTCTTGATGTCATACGACTCGAGATGCGTGGTCATTAAACCCCATAAACCAAGTTACCAACCAACCGTCTCTTGGCACTAGGCTGATTTCTTTTATTCCATAGTCTTTCAGTGGCAAGAAAGCATGCTGTCATCAATCTCCCCTTCCTCCATCCTATTGATCGCCTTGTGGTTATTTCTTTCCCTGTATCATATAAGGGGGACACTCTCCTATGTATAGATAAATCGGCAACCTTGCGGTACCCGCTTATTGCAACATTCTTAGCAAAACGTATTCACTGTTGTGTTTGTAATCTGCATCTAGCCGAATGTTACCATTCTCTTGACCACTATGGAATAAAAACATGGCGGCTTAACTAACAGGCTCGTTTCATCAGTGTCTCGCCCAATCTAATCAATCGGACCCTATCACAGTCTCCGGGAACACTAAGATGGTGTCAGAAGTGCTCTTTTATCTCATGTGAGTACCACTACATCAAGAGTCAGTCCGTGCAATCACCCATCAGCAACAAGCGGCTACCGGCAATCGTAGCCATGGCACATGTGCTCCCTGCCTTCCCAAGTTATGGCCTGCGCGCTACGACGACACACAATATTTGTCACGAATGGACGAAGAGGATAGAAAGGTTCGAAAACTTTCTTTTAGCTTGCGATATCTCGGCAGATGCACGCAAAAAAGCGCTCCTCCTGCATTACGTCGGTGAAGAAGTCTACGACATGTATCGCTCGCTCCCCGACAGTGCTGCGCAAGGTGCGACGACTACAAGCACGACCCAAACCACGCAGAGTACATCGACGCCAGAATACGATGCCGCTCGAGCGAAACTGAATGCATATTTTGCGCCGCGAGAGAACTCAACATTTGCTATCTACAAATTTCGTCAAGCTCAGCAAAACGTTGGTGAGTCACTGGACACCTTCTACGCGCGCCTCCGACAGCATTCTCGCCATTGTAACTTCGAAAACGTCGACTCTGAAGTCAAGAACCAAATCATCCTCGCCACGACGTCGTCTCGCCTCCGAAAGTATGCCATGCTGCATTCTCTCACGTACCGATTATCACACTTGCAAAGGCAACCTGTGGGTCGCTTTCCAAATTGGCCTCGTTCAGAACGAGACTTGTCAACCTTGACTGCTCACCAACACAAAAGCCGAATGTAAACCGAACTTCGATTCATGTCACTGTGTTGCTGATTGGTTATCGATTTGAGACCAGGAAGGAAACGTTGGACATGTGCCTTTTTATATATGGGAGCGCTTGTTGCTAAACAAGCTAACTCTCAAAACGTAAGAATAATGTGCTTCCGATTGTATGCTTATAGATAATACAGCATGAGCACATCTATTTTGGCCTTCTCAACAATCTTTAGACGAAGCCCAAAACAAGTCCAACGATCACTAAGGTTGCTCACTATATTGAAGGCTTGCCAAAGAAAAAAAAATATGCGAATGAAATATTTTTGCTGAAGAAAGAAAAAGGCTCTTAGTGACCACAATCCACGGCATGCATGCAAGAGTGCCGCAGTCACTATGAATAGCAGAAAACATGGGGATGATATCGTGTGACGTCAGTGACCAAGGTTGCCAAACCATAAAGCTGCTTTCGCTATTAATAATAAAAATTCATTCTATACTATCTACGGCACTGAAATGTCAAATTTCGAGGATTTGTAATTAACGTGAATGGAGTGAATGAAATAATTAGTTTATGTTCGAATTTTAGCTGTCATGACTCCTTTGAGTGAATATAAATAAATAGTTCAAGCCTATTGTTAAGTTGCCGGGCCGCTGTGGAGGAGGGGAGCACTCCAAAACAGCCGGCTCGCTTCTTCTGTTTGTCTTTTCTTTCTGATTGTTAGCTGTGTTGTCAGGGTTCTTTTATGAGGACGCGTCCGGGCGCCCGTTGAACTTGAAATATGCGAGAAGAGGTTATTTGACCGGGAGTTCGGGGCTGAGACCTTGGGAGGTGGTGGTTGGACCGTGAGACAAAGTAGGCATCACGGCGCCAGACGCGGGAACTATGACTCTCGGGGAAAACGACCTACGCCGCATCTGCCGCTCGTACCACTTAAGGGGCCTGCAAATGCGCACGCCGCCGTGACCTCTGGCCTGTGCGACCGGAGGAGTGTGCTGGTTGCTGTTGCAGCCGTGTGGGAAACCCAGGGTTGTCTTACGGATAGCACACATTGTTTCAGTTTCAAAGACAGATCCGTACAAGTCAGGTGTGCCGGCGACGCGGAGACTGCGGAGAGCGAAACCATCTCCGCGTCGTCGTTTAACCTGTCAGCTCAGACCAATAACGGGCGAAGGTTTATGTCTTCCCTGCTCAGCGCATTACCGATGGGATGGCACCGACGCAACCGTAAGCTGGCAAAACAAAACACGAAAACGGATGGTCGCTCGGGACGCGCCGTTTACACACAAGCGGTCTTGTGTTTCTGGCTGCGCTCGCGCGAGGCGGGGGTGCGTTTCTAATGCGATGCCTTCGTAGTATTCGAGCGGAAAGGTGCGCGCCGTCGACTCTCGCGTGAACATAAATATCCCCGCGGCGCTCTCGCTGAGCCGGCCCAAACGCGGGAGAACAGTAAGGCACATCAGTCGGTTCTAAAGTTGACGGAAACATCGCCGCAGCACACGGCGCTCGTGTTAATGAGCGTGGTAGCAATAAATTCTCTTCCTTTTCCCGCTCTGCTTACGGCCAGCGGGGTCCGAACACTACCCTCGTATTTCTTGCTGCCTTGTGTGCCCTTGCACGTGTATGCATTGCTGGTGAAGGTGGCGTTCATGTGTCTTTGCAAATTTGTTTTGTCTCGCCCCTGATTTTGAGAGAGTATCTGTGCTTCATTTCCATAGGAGGAAAGGGCGAACGATTGGTGGGAGGCGCGCGGTGCTCGCGAGGGACCAATCTCGGAGGTGCCGGTGTTGTATTGGCTATTTAAAATGTGGCTTTGTCATTCTGATTGGCTCGAAGAAGCTCTTTTCCTCCGATTGGCCACGAGGTTGGTCCCCAGGATGTTAAAAATGCATACTTAAGAGGGGTGTTTGGGCGCGAAAAGGGACAGACGGGGAGTCTGACTGCCGACTTACGACTGGGGGCAGGAAGCCGCGAACTGTGTTCGCGAAAGCAAAATGTGTTTTTGACCTGTTCAATAAAGTGCCCATAGCGCTCGAACCTGTTTTCTGCAACGTGTCCCCGGATCAACGGACCATCTGGAACACCACATCATCCATATATATGCAGAAAGTTAACTCATATGGTACCAACATAAGAAACACTACGGAATTATATGAAAATGTCACTGAACTACGAGCATGTGAATCAATTAAGCTGCTACCTTTGAAAACACACAAGGCGCGGACAGAGTCATTAGATAGAGCCATACAACATGATTTTTTCCGCCTCACCTACAGGTACATTATCTGGTCTGGTTTAGAGCTCTGCTCTTAGATTAGTGACTTCAGATAAAAACAAAACCTCATCTGGACGTAGAACTTCTCTATGCGAAGAGTCCTGTTTCTGTCATGGGTAGGACATCCGGGCTCAGGAACCTCTGGGCTTTTTAAAAACATCGCAAAATTATGAATGCTGCTTGTGTTAATCTCAATTATTGAAATGAAATAAATAATAAAAAAGCTACTTTTCCAGCGTGTTTACTTGCTTTGCAAGCTCCGCAGACATATAAAGAAGACTTCGGTGGTCAAATTTTGAGATGAATTCGTTTCTTTTTTTTTTTTTGCGCGCATAATTTGCTCGAAATTAGATACGCAGAATAAGTACTGCATTTTGATTTGTGCATGAACTTTCGAGCCACATATCCTGAAATATACCGGGTGCGCGAGGTATTTGAGGATGCAATGTTGGCTTCAGGCAGAGAATATCTCCAGCAAAAATATATATATTTTCACTAAACTTTGGGAAATACTTCTCTTGCTGTTAATTTTCACATTACTCAATGAATGCGCCACTTTCAGCAATAACCAATTCAGTTTGGCTTCGGAAATGGCTGCATGCACGGATCAGGTGGCCCTTAGAGATACTGCCCATTGAGTTAGCAATGGGGACCTTCAGATAGTTTTTTGTATTATGTGGCCTTTTGTCAGCCTCTCTCTCAACGATGCCGAGTGGATTCAAATCTGGACAACTAAGAGGTCACAAGTTGGGAGTGATGTGGTTATTGGAAGCTGTTGGCCAGCCACTCCTGGGTGATGCAGGCGGCGTGGGCGAGAGCCGAATCTTGCTGAAAGACACAAGGTCTTCCTTTCGAAACAGTATCAGTCCAGGGTTTCACAACGGTGGCAAGCACCTCCGCGTACTCGGCAACATTAACGTGGAGTTCTTCTGCAAAACAGTGTCGTGTATGACATCACCCTTGTTGCTGACGGCTGCTGACACCATCACAGGCAAAACTTCTGTGTGCATCACTGTCGGCACCTCATTAGCGCTTTCATAAAGCCACCTTTTATTATGGCAATTAGCTTTTTGGTCTTGATCGAAGTTCTTTTCATCTGAAAGAAAAGAAACAAACAGAGCCTTCCAGGCTCCTCAGGTCTCTTCAGCTTGCCTAGCAAGCGCTTGGACCAGATTCTCCCGAGCTTTACCAGACAAGAATTGCACCCTCCTCATGACATAGAAATAGTACCTCACGTCCTCGTGCACAGCAAGCCTGACAGCTGACTCTGCGGCATCGAGCTCCTTTGCAATGGCCCGCATTGACTTCCCTGGGTTGCCACTCACAATGACTTGCCTCTGAAGAAAATCAGGTGTTCTGACGACGTCTGACCGCTCACTGTGCTTTTTCCTTTTCGCCACAGATGCCACGTCACCGTCACAGCACATCAGTGCTGTCCGCACTTTGTTAACGAAAGGCTTCGCTACATTGAGAAAATTGGCAATTTCCAAGTCGCTGTGGCGCACGGCCAGTGCGATGAGGACTGCATGGCGTTTCATTTCCTGCGTCAACTTGTACGCTTCCATTTTTCAACAAACTGCGCAGTATAAATGATAAGGGGTCAACCAATACGAAGCCCTGCTCGTGTCTATGGCGATAAGGAGCAGTAACCTCAAATACCTCATGCACCCAGTAAGCTACGAGACTGCTATAACTGTGCCTAGTGACGGGCATTCAAAGTAGCTTCAACATCCTCGTGCCTTCCCTCGTGAAGCAAGTGGTCAAATTCATCAATCGCAAAGAGCACACAGTGAGCAAAAAATACACAGAGAAATTACAGGCTCTCAATTTCTGTTTGAAGTTTTCAGGTGCAATCAAATCCATTCGCTACAACCCATCATGCTTCGAAATTCCTAATGGAAAGCATGGGTAAAACATTGTTCAGAGTGCAATATGAAAGACCCGCAGTAGACCTGAAAATAGTGCTAAAGGAACACTGAAAGAAAACGTAGGCTTGCAGCGATGGTATACTGGCTCCTGTCACAGAAAATAAAACTCTTATAAGGTAGAAAAGAGAGAACGGAAATGCAGGCATTGCATAAATCGCAAATGCATGCACAATGACATGCAAGGGATCCCGGAGGCTGCCTAACATGTCTTATGGTTACATGTCTGAATTGTTAACTTCTGTTTCAAAAATGGCAAAAAGACAGGCTTAATATTGGAAGCCAAAAAAAAAGAACATTTGCGCTTCGCAGTGCCACAGGCAGTCAGTTTCGTTTTGGTATGTTTTGGTTCCTTGAAGTCACAGCTATGCATTTGGCATCACCACATGGTTTCATTTTTGATATACATGCTTTGGTTTACAAGTGTGGAGCAGCAGTTTTCCTCTGATGAAGTTCATGCCTCAGTAAGCGCTTCTCTCTTGAAACATCTGGTATGAAATCCACACAGGATTACGTTAAACTTACTGTGCAGAATTAACCTGCACAGACCCGAGTGGAGCTGGGAAAGAAAAGAAAGGCTGGAAAAATTAAGCTTTAAAGTGGCATGGGTGCTTAAGAAAAAAAAAAAGCGACAAAAAAAAGCGACAAAAAAAAACTGCCTCGAACGGGATTTAATCCCATGTCCTTTGGAGTTTTAACTGAATGTCTTAGCCATTGCGCCACACGAACAGCTGAGACCTCTCGCATTACCTTACTTGCGTAGTGCAACTGCAATTTTTACACATATTTTTCACTCACCGCTAAACAATTGCATCCCAAGTGTGCTGAATGCTTTTTCTGGCTGTAAATAGTGTCACCGATGTCTCATATCTATGATACGCATAGCAGTTAGCCAAAGTATCTCATAATATTTCAATTTCTCTATTTTCTGCTGTACCAGCGTGCATGCGCAGACCTTACTGGCTGTCACCCGTTAATAATTAGAGGGTATTATTAACGATGCGCCCTTAACGGTGCGCAGACTCCCCGACACCCTTAGAGTGAGTGGGTGTAGCTGTTCCGGTCGCAAAGGAGATGCCCTCGACCTGCGTGGCAAGCTCAGCCGGAATTCAACTACCTTGTAGTGACAGAAGGGGGTGGCCGTTTGGTGCCCAGCGGTCGCCGGTTCAAGCCAGAGTAAGGGTCGGAGCCAGAAGTAACAAACAAAACAAACTTTATACACAGCAAGAGACGATACAGAGCAACACAGAAGCACTAAAATTGCACAGAAGAGAGGTTCACAAAATACAAACGCTAAGCATGCAATTACAGAGATATTCACCAACATAGAGTCTCTACAACACAGGTGAAACACGAGAGAGTTACATAAACAAACACCAAATTGTTCACCGGGCACTGTTGCAGTCCGACGCCTCGAGAGTCACGATGTGGCCGCCATGTAAGACGAGCGCCGCTCCCTAGCAGGTCCGTGGTCTTGCCAGCAGCGGGTGATCCCCGGGAGTCCAGCCGAACACGCCGCAACCACTGACTGACTGGCTACACAAGCGGTGCGGTCTCTTTAAATAGGGCGCACCGCGTCTGTCTGTTAACCCGCGCCAAAGCTAGCGCGCACACACACTTAGTTTCGCTGGTTAGAGCGCTTTCTTCTCCTCCCGTCGAGCCGTGCGTCGTCATTGGCTAGGTCCCATAGAAGGTTCTGGGTTTTTCTGGCATATTCCAGCTTGATGAGTCCGCGTGATCGCCGGGTGATGGGAAAGGGGGCGGCGGCGACGCGTACAAAGCTACGCGCTGTCTTGCGCGGGGAAGGAGGATTTTCTCGAGCTTTCCAAGCGACGCCGCGCGGGCCTCGCGCCGTGCCGGCTTGATAAAAATGTGTGCCGATTTCGTGACACTGCCCCTCCCTTAAAGAATATTGTCCTACAATATTCATAACAACCACGAACATCGCGCGCACATGCATGCGCTCACAAATTATATGGGGCAAATGTCCACATCACAAACATTGCACAAATTTCACAAATTGCAACAAGACATTAGAATCCACACATCAGAAGTCTCGCAAGTTTTTCAGACTCTGATGACAATTTTTTTCACACATCACTACATGATGTTCACAAACATAGCAACACACTGTTGTCGGATACACACAGGATTCAACAGCGCACAGCTTTTCAAATGCGAAGCGCACAAACCTAAATTTCCGAGCGTAATTCTAACCTGCGATCAGTGCGTGACATGCTTCTGTCCGCCAGGGATTCTGCTTTCGCTCTAGGCTGTCGTATTTGGGGTGCTTCCATGTTCCCAGATCGGGCTACTGAAAATTCGCTGAGGCATGACTTATAGTCCCCTTGCAAATCACACAACCAATGTGAGCCGATAAATGCCCCTACAACCAGTAGCCCCGACGGATACACGGGAACCTGTGCCAACGCGCACAGACCAACAAAAAGAATCACTGTAATAGTGTTCTTTCCTATTCACCGGTATTCCTTCGGCGGAAGGTGGAATATTCCAAGTAATGCCCCCCTTAGTAGAAAAAACACTTGGGCTACCTGCATCAACGAAAGCCTAGGCATTCCTGACTTTATTTCCTGTGTCGTCTCTTTCTTTTCAATTTCCTGCTGAAGTGTTTCCTTTTAATTCTTCTTTTCTCGGGGCTTTTCCTCCGGCTTCTCAGGGCCTTGCTTTCCTCGCCTTGCCTTTTTCTTTCTAGATTCACTGCAGCGCACAGGCGCGGAACGTCGATCAGGATCCTCGGGAAATGTAGCGCCCTTGATATTGCCTAACACCAAATCGTAGATAGGGCGTTCCATGCACAGGGCTGTCAGTTTTCCAGAATAATATAGCGTTTTCACTTCAAATTTTGCCTCAGGTAGCAACTGAATTGAGCCGTCAATCAGGTTTTGTCTGCCGGAATTCGGGCTTTTGAGGAGTTTCAGAATTTGCATTCTTGCTCAAATTTTTGTCTTCCGGGGCTTCTAAATATTGGTCTGCGAGATCCATCATTTCATCCAATGTATGCACTTTCCTTTCGTTTAAATAAAGCGACAGACCAGGGTGACAGCTGCCCAGGTATTGTTCCTTAATTAGGAGTTCGCGAAGTGCGCCATACTCTAGTTTAATTTTTGAGAGTTCAGTCCAGCGGTCAAAATAATGACTCAATCGCGCAACATATCGTGTGGCCGTTTCACCATCCATAGGTTTTCCAGTCCTGAACTTCTCACGAAACCCATTCGTCGTAAATCTAAACCTTTTAATTAATGCAGCTTTCACTTTGTTATAGCTGCCTGCATCCTCAGGAGGAAGTCTTCCAAATACGCTTAATGCTTCGCCACTAAGGCAAGTGCTCAAGATGGTAGCACATTTACTGTCTGTACAATTTGCATTAATGCCGATCCTTTCGAAGCACAAGAGGAATGCGTCGAGATCGTCTTTTCTCTCGTCGTACTTCGGGATCACTTTACTTGCGTCTATCAGCGAGCTACTATGTCCTTCACTGGGGCTATGCACTTCAGCAAAACCGTTGTTCCCTAAGTTTTGGAGCTGAAGTTTCATAGTAATTTCTTTTCCGGCTGAAATTCCTCTTACCGCTCCTTTCGAGACTTCTCTCTTTCTTCCTCAGCTTCCTTTCGAGCCCTCTCTCGTTCCTCTTCGGCTTCTTTCCTTCTTTTTCTGCTCTCTCTCTCTCTCTCTCTTTCTTCCTCGGCTTCCTTTCGAGCCCTCTCTCGTTCTTTTTCTGCTCTCTATCTTTTTTCCTCGGCTTCCTTTCGAGCCCTCTCTCGTTCCTTTTCTTCTCTCTCTCTTTCTTCTTTTTCTCTCTGGATAACCCATTTGCGCAGTTCGGCACCGGACAACCCAAGCTGGGTGCCAGCCTCAATCAACTCTTTCAGATTCATCTCTGAAGCGCGAACCGTTTGGGTGTAGCCTGAAGTCTGCTTAGCGAACCTCGCCTAAACGCTTCCGCGAGGCACAACCTCTCGCTATCGCTCTGCTGCCACACAGTTTACGACCTCTTCGTAAACTATTCCAACTCTTTCTCCGTCCTCTGCGCTTGAGTGCACCAAACGTCCTGTCGCGGACGCCAGAATAATTGTCACCCGTTGATAATTAGAGGTGAAGGCTCCGCCTTCTAGAATACGGGTCCGCGAGCGATGGTCTCACCCGACGAGTGAAAACCAAGTCTTTCTTGAAAACACCGGTTTATTCCGGATCAACAGAAAAGTATAAAATAGAAAAGAAGCAGCATTGGTCAAAACTGCGCTGGAAACATGCCGTCAAAGTGCGCGACAATGGACTATGCAGAATAAAACGGAACATGGGTCAGGGCTTCACCGCGACAACACAAAACACACTGCGTCGCGGATAGGGCGAGTAATAGGGCCAAAGCGCTGATTACGGTACAAAAGCATTGCTACTCGCGTGGCAGCACTCACGCTAACACTCCTAAGGCTTTCTTGTAGGCGCCGCTTCAGTCTTGGCCTCACAGGACTCCGCTCCGTCGTCCGTGTACATCCCGCCGGCTTGGGACGCTGCCACGCCGCCCTTCTGTGGCCGGCCGCCCGGCGAAAAAGCCACGAGCCATGCTTCCGACCCGCTTATCTACCCTCTGTCTCGCGCCGATAACATGCCGCCCCCGCTTCGGGCAGCTCGCTCATGCGTACTTGCGCTGCCCGGGCGGACACCAACACAAACAGAAAAAAGAGCACGCGGTTTGAAACGCTAAAAGGGGCTGTGGGGCCCCACAGAGGGTATTATTAAAGTTTGGGCTTAATCTGAACATTAAAAAGGCAAAGATCATGGCGTCTTGCCCTATCAAGTCCTGGAGCATCAATGGAAAAGAAGTGAAAGCTGTGACAGATTTCCTCTTCTTGGGCTCCAAGATTACCTCGGAAGGAGACTGCAGCCATGAAATTATGACACGCCTGCTTCTGGTAAAGAGAGCAATGGTTAGCCTTGACCGCCTAGTAAAGAGCAGATACATTAGTCTGCCAACCAAGATCCGTATAGCTCGTGCTATGGTCTTTCCAGTTGTGATGTATGGATGCGAGAGTTGGACTGTGAAAAAGGCTGACCGCCGAAGATTTGACGCGTTTGAATTGTGGTGCTGGCGAAGACTCTTGAGAGTTCCTTGGACTGCCAGAAGATCAAATCAGTCGATATTGTCGACCATAAACCCTGACTGCTCATTGGAGGGTCAAATTCTAAAGTTAAAGCTCAGCTACTTTGGTCATCTGATGAGAAGAGAGGAGTCGCTGGAGAAAGATTTCATGTTGGGAAAGGTTGATGGTCGCCGGAGAAGGGGTAGGCAGCGAACGCGATGGTTAGATGGCATCCTCGAGGCACTGCAGATGAAGTTATGTGATGTTAGGAAGATAGTGAGAGACCGGAAAGCGTCGCGTGACATGGTCCATAGGGTCACGAAGAGTCGGACACTACTCAACTACTGAACTGAACTGGACTAATTATTAACGATGCGCCCTTAACGGTGCGTACACTCCCCGACACCCTTAGAGTGAGGGGGGGTAACTGTTCCGGTCGCAAAGGAGATGCCCTCGACCTGCGTGGCAAGCTCAGCCGGAATTCAACTACCTTGTAGTGACAAAAGGGGGTGGTCGTTTGGTGCCCAGCGGTCACCGGTTCAAGCCAAGTAAGGGTCGGAGCCAGAAGTAACAAAAAAAAAACAAAGTTTATACACAGCAAGAGACGATACAGAGGAATACACAAACACTAAAATCGCACAGAAGAGAGGTTCACAAAATACAAACGCTAAGCATGCAATTACAGAGGTATTCAATAACATAGAGGCTTTACAACACAGATGAAACACGAGAGATTTACATAAACAAACACCAAATTGTTCACCGGGCACTGTTGCAGTCCGACGCCTCAAGAGTCACGATGTGGCCGCCATACAAGACGAGCGCCGCGCCCTTGCAGGTCCGTGAGCTTGCCAGCAGCGGGTGATCCCCGGGTGTCCAGCCGAAGCACTGGCGAACACGCCGCAACCACTGACTAACTGAGTACACAAGCGGCGCGGTCTCTTTAAATAGGGCGCGCCGCGTAAAGGAGGCTATGGCCGCGTCTGTCTGTTAACCCGCGCCGTAGCCTAAAGGAGGCTATGCCCGCGCCAAAGCTAGCGCGCACACACACTTAGTTTCGCTGGTCAGAGCGCTCCCTTCTCCTCCCGTCGAGCCGCGCGTCGTCATTGTCTAGGTCCCATAGAAGGTTCTGGATTTTTCTGGCATATTCCAGCTTGATGAGCCCGCGTGATCGCCGGGTGATGGGAAAGAGGGCGGCGGCGACGCGTACAAAGCTACGCGCTCTCTCGCGCGGGGAAGGAGGCTTTTCTCGAGCTTTCCAAGCGACGCCGCGCGAGCCTCGCGCCGTGCCGGGTCGATAAAAATGTGCGCCGATTTCGTGACACTGGCACATCAGTTTGCCATCTGCAGGGCAGCGACGCTAGAGTACACCACATAAGGTGTAGACACCCAAGGAAGCATTGAACGAAAGGGAGCTCAGTTGGTTCATATTAAAAAATACAATAGTGAAGAAAGCGAAATAATTTGAGCAAAACAGGCCCTGTGTACCCCTTTTTTTTAACTTTCTGCCATAATGCATTGTTCACCTCTTGCTACTATTCGAAAAAGACCATATGTAGCAGCCTTTACTCGTCACTCGTTATGGTAGCTCAGCAAGGTCAGTGGCCGCATCCATAGCTTCGCTTGCTACAGACTTTGCCGCCACGTTGGCGCTCGTACATTCTATCCTGTTAGTCAAGTCACCTCAACTCTAACAAGCCTCGCATGCTCTGTGGGTGCCAAGGTCAAGATTCACTGCGAGAACTTTGCAGTCAAGCTCAGGATCTATGCCTGGTGCAAACAATCTGGCGGCTTTGGCGAACTGTAGCTTTAATTTCAGCTGCTGCTAGATTGCACTGCTCGCTATGCATCAAGAATCATGGAGTCTATGTTTACACCATCGTTTGCGTCATTTTCCTGAGTCTGAATCCTTGGAAGGAAAAAAGACCTCTTCAACTTCAAATCGAAATATCTCGGCAATAAATGTGTCTTGCTGCCGGACAAGCGACAAATGTCACGAAACACTGCCTTATTGGACTCCGGTAACAAAAAAAAATGTGATGGGTCCCATACTCCAGAAAACCTGGCATCATGAAAAAATTATGGGCATGTATCCGGCAAGTGGCAGGAAGGTGACACAGCACTGCAATGACTGTCCGTCAGGTTGTGTGACATCACAAGGCTACATGACATGACCAAGTCAGAAGGCGCTGCCACACAGGGTATCAAGTTAAAAAGGCAAACAAAGATAAAATCGTTTGGAACAATTACGTGCCACTATTTGTCCCTTGCAGGTGTATCAGTGACAAAGATTTGCTAAAGCAGGGCTACCTGGAATCACTTGAGGCAAATCCTTGAAGCCTTTGTTATGAAATATTCAAAAATTCTTGAAGTTCAGCTCTCTTTGAACCAAGTCAAGAGCATTAGCCATCGGCTGGTGCCGCATTTGTAGCTGCCGCTTCAATTTTGGCTCGATTCCGCATTTGGTAAGCTTCTCGGCAATGGGCTAGTCTGGCTTCTCGTTCGATGTCTTGGCAACCTGTCTGGCATGGTTGCAGTGTCTGTCTTTAGCACAAGTGGATTCCTCTACGCCAGACTGCCTCATTTTGTCATGCCGCCTGGTAAATTCGCCCAACACTATGCTCGCGGTCTCGACCGCACTTACCCAGAAATGTTTTAAAGCAACGAACAGAATATGGGTGCACAAAACACAGACAACAGAACATGTTGGCGCCGCTGCAAATTAATGAACAATGAATAGCTATTAGAAATGACAGCAGTGCCTACTCTGCTGGCAGAAATCTTGAGCAAAAGTTTCTCATCAATATCAGTGGTACACCAAACGCATGTCGTGGACGGGCTTTCAGTTCATAACGGGGATACGCAGGCTATGGAGGAAGTGGTGATAGCCCTAGCCGCAACGCTCTCCGCATCGAAATACATAGTTACAGATTCCCAGGCAGCTTATAAAAACTATATGCGTGACAGAATCATGCCGCGAGCCTGCAAAATTCTCAGTCAATGTAGGACTTCAGCTGCACAGAAGGCGCTAATATGGGTACCAGGTCACCAGGGAGTTGAAGGAAACGAGCTCACACACACTTCGGCCCGAGCTTATCTTCCCCGGAGTCCTTCTACCGCCTCCCTTGCTGATTTAGGCTCCCCCTCTCCGTTAACAACATATTCAGAGATATTACAGCATTTGCGCCTTGAAAGGCAGACATTTCCGAAGCCCGCTAAGGGTCTTAGTAAATCAGAAGAGTGTCATCTTCGAAGGTTACAAACTATGTCATTTATTAATCCAGCAACACTTCACGCCATTGAGCCCGAATTTTTTTTCGGTGTAGTGCAAATTTTGTGGTCAGAAGGCAAACTTATACCATGTGGTATGGGCTTCTCAACAAAATACCAGTATTGATATAATAAATGAGCCAACGTGGGAAGGCTGAGAGGCGGCGCTGTTCAGCTCGGACCTCGAGGAACAACGAGCCCTCGTCGAAAGAGCACGGGCAGCGACTTTTACCAACAGTGTCCCGGACTAGGGACCCGCCCAGCCTTCCCTCAATCTAAGCCATAGTCAATAAATGTTTTCATCATCATCATCATGATCAATTGGCCCTAATTGGCTATACAAGGCCATGCGACATTTTCCAATGAAAATAGCAGTGACTGAAATTTTTCATACTTTCACAATCATCTTTTAGGAAATAATGAGCTCCTTATGTTTCGCACTACATGCACCACAGTGTCAGCAAATAAATTGCAATGCTATTTGTACAGCAAGCGACTGCAGGAAAGGGACACGTCTGGGCGATATTTTTGAGGTAGTCGTGTAAGCCAGATACCACACAAGTTTCCAAGGAAAAAAACATTATGGCATGTAATTTCTTCCTAACAAAGATTGCCAAAGCACTGCTTGCTGGGAACTTATTCTCGGCAAATAATATCAGCAGAATGTATGCAGCAGAGCATGAATTCGGACGGCCCGAAAACCTGGGCCGGGCTGGAAAATTGCTGTTATTATGGGTCTGGGCCTGGCTCGGGCTTGACGTTGCAGCCCTGGGCTTGCAGCTTGTAGTGGCGGAACCAGACCAGGCTTGGTAAAGCTGTGTGTGGCTTCTTTTGGAGATGATGGAATTCCAGCACTAAAATCATTCCAGTGGTTTATGAATGAACTGCTACTAGTACATATGTTAACAGCGAATGAGAGAAAGCTCATTTCTAAACAGTTTAATCAGTGCCACTCGGTGCTTTGTCCAAGAAATTTAGGATGAACATGCAAGGTAAACTAAATGTCGTCAAGCGAGAAATGTACAGATTGAGCATTGATATCTTGGGTAGCAGCGAGCTCAAGTGGACTGGAATTGGAGAATATAATTCCGGCGACCATTATGTCTTTTATTGTGGGCACGAATCCAGGAGAAGGAATGGGGTCTCTCTCATAGTAAACAGAAGAATGGGAAAAGCAGTGCTAGGGTAGAACCCCAAAAAACGACCGAATGATTTCACTTCAGATCCATGGTCACCCTTTAAACATTAGTTATCCAAGTCTATGCACCAACCACTACTGCTGAAGAAGCTGACGTTGAGAGATTGTATGCTGACCAGCAATGCCTTTTAGACCACACTGCATCGTCAGACGTACTTTTTCTCATAGGAGACTGGAATGCTAAGGTGGGGAGTGAAGAAATATCCGGAATTACAGGCAAGTTCGGTCTTGGTGAGCTAAATGAAGCTGGGCAGAGGCTAATAGAGTTTTGTCAAGAAAACAACTTGACCATAGCGAATACTCATTTTCAACAGCACAAGAAGCGCCTGTACACATGGACTTCACTGGACGGTCTGTGAAGGAATCAGATTGATTATAATCTTTGCCGGCAGAGCCGGAGAAGCGCTATACAACCAGTAAAAACAAGATCTGGCACCGATCATCAGCTGCTTATTGCCAAATTTAAGCTTCGATTGAGGAAAACGCAGAAAACTAGAAGGCCTTTCAGGTATGATTTGGATCAAATTCCATCAGAATATGCTGTGGAAGTGAGGAATCGATTTCAAGAATTAGATCTAGAAGACAGACAGCCTGAAGAGATGTGGACTGGTGTTCGCGATACAATACAAGAAGTTGCTACTAAGGTAGTTCCAAAGCAAAATAAATGCACGAAAGCAAACTCGTTATCTGGAGAGGCTTTGCAAATCGCTGAGGAAAGGAGGACAGCAAAAGTTATGGGGGAAAGAGAAAGATAAAAGGTTCTCAATACACATTTTCAGAAAATAGCAAAGAGAGATAAGAATGCCTTCCAGAACAAAAAGTGCCAAGCATTTGAGGACAACAGCCAATTGAGGAACACAAGAGCTCTGTATAAGACAATCAAAGATATCAAAGAAAGCTTCTGTGCTAAGCTGGGCGTGATAAAGGACAAATGAGGCAGGGACCTCACTGAAGCCTCATAGATAAAGAAGAGGTGGCAGGAATACACAGAGCTGTACAAGAAGAACCGGGATGCGCAAACTCAACATAAGACGGTTGGGATTACTGATATCGACCCGGGCATCCTGAACAGTGAAGTTGAATGGGCCTTAGCCAGTCTTGCAAATAATAAAGGTAGTGGAATTGATGGAATTCCAGCTGAGTTGCTTCAAAACCGCAACCATGATGCCGTTAACATTCTGCATACATTATGTCAGCAAATGTGGACAACCCTGCAGTGGCCACAGGATCGGAGGAGGTCAGTTTATATCCCCATTCCAAAGAAGGGCAGTGCCGAAGATTGTTCCAACTACCGCACGATCGCGGTTATTTCACATGCTAGCAAGGTGATGTTGAAAACCCTCCAAGGTAGGCGGCAGCAGTATGAGGATCGGGAGCTGCCGGGCGTGCAAGCTGGGTTTCGCAAGGGCGCAAGGGCAGAAGAACTAGAGACCAGATTGCCAACCTTCGCTTGATCATGGAAAAAGCAACATAGTTCCAGAAACCCATCTACTTCCCATCTACTTCTGCTTTATTGATTATGCGAACGTGTTTGACTGCATAGATCCCCTACTGAAAAATCCTGTATAAAATTTGTACAGGAAATCGTATACAGGTTTACTGTACAGGATCTGGGGTACAGGATTAGGGGCTATCTCAGCAAATTCCTGTACTGCCCTGGAAAGTCCGGAATGAAACCGCGCGGAGCTCTGATACGGGAATGGCCTGTGTGGTTGACGGCCCTCGTTTCCGGAAAGAAACGCGTCGCCAGGGTGGAAAAAGCATGCAACAAAATAAAATAAAACGACTACATTTAAAATAATAAATAAAATAAAAAAAATAAAAAAGAATTTAGTACCGTTTGTGGAAACGAACCTCGGTCCTTATGGTATTCAGACGGGCACCTTAACCACTACTCTACGGCGGATTATGGTTACAGGTGTTATTATTTAGTATATGTAGCTACTTTTGCTCTTTCGTACTTTTATATTTTCCTTGGTAGTAGAATTTGTGGCCGTAATTCACCGATCGCCCTTTAAACAAGCTGAATATCTTTGCAGGCTATCACGAGGGTTCACAAATGTGCCGTATCTTTATAATGCCTCGCTTTATTGAAGGCAAACCTTGAGATATCATAATTTACTAGTGCTGATGTGTTTTTCATCGTCTACGAACGCTTGTAAGTTTTCCTACATAGAGATATCCGCTTAACTAATACTTGTAATACTGGGCGTTTTAGCTTCACGTGCTACCAGCGGGAGCATCGATGTCAATGAATACACTTCCGACTGAGCGGTTTCAATATGTAAACATTCGAGAACGCGTCGCGCGGTGTGCGGCTATCTGCGCATCTTTCGATGGTCAGCGATGTTTGTTTATTTTTTCTGGAACAGTTTTTTTGTCATCGCTAGCGAAACGATACGTTAGTGATTCTACTCTCGTGTTGTAGGCGGCAGATCTTCAGTCGCAGATATGAAGACGCACCGCAAGATCGTACGAGCTGCAGCGACTGTTGTACGCCCAAAAGCGACGCGACGCGCGTATATGGTTGCTAGCGCACACTTCGACGGCTTCGCATTTTCGAGGTATTTGGGAAACGAAGCGCGCCCTTTATATACAGAACAGTTGTATAACATGTTTGGTATCATGCTTATTTAGTGCGCTGGCGTGTCCGGCATGGTCATTCTGGTTGAGCTTGGTCGATCGGCCGGCTTCTGTTCAGAAGCAGAATACTCTGCCCGGTATCAGTTCCAGAAATGACGCGTTCGTCCGGTTTCTGGTTAATTGATACAGGCTGAAGAATACATAACTCTACTACATTTAAAAAAGAAAAAAAGGAAAAGAAAAAAAGAAAAAGAAACAAAAAGAAAATAGAAAAGGAAAAAAAAATTACATGTGATTCGAACTTCGGTCTTTTAGGCCGGCAAGCACCCACTTTAACCACCACACCACGGCAGTTTTTTTTTCTTTATTGCATGGAAAGACTTCCGTAAAAAGGAACAACTCCACTTAACGATGTCCATGTCTAAAGTTACCGGGCTGCTTAATACGAGCCCGTCATATCCCCAGCCCGACAATGCACCATCATCAGAACATCAAAAGTCTGGGAGACATACACATGCGTCTAGATACGGCATCCAGTTTGGAGGTTCTTCACGTGCAGCGTATACACTTCTCACCAAAGCACACTGCTCCCGAAACACGGATTTCGACGATCTTGATGGCTCTGCATGCCTGTCGATCATGCGGCTTTTCCAAAGGCTGAACAGTCCCATCAACACAAATAGATCGTAAGCCACGACAGAGTTTTTGTCAGGAGGCAAAAATCTAATTGTATAAGGCGTAATTTCAATGTCCTTTTTAAGAGTTCTTTGTAGTATGTCCCAAAAGAACATAGCATCACGGCACAGAATAAAGCAATGATCAGTTGTCTCAGGCACGTTACAGAGACGACAATTTACCGACCAGGGCACAAACATCTCCTTATTGTGAAGAAATGTCTTGACAGGCAACGTCGCTGTATGTAATTTGAAAAAGAACGTTTTTGCAGCTGCCTGAATGCACATTTGCCTAACACGCTTTAGAACAGTGGTGTCCAAAAACCCCAGATAAGGCTGCCGATACAACGGTGTAGGGAACAAAGACTCAGTGAGAGCCTGGGTCATCTGCTTTCTCGAGAGGCTATACAGGTAATCTACAGAGAAACGCACAGTGAGAAAATTGAAAGTGTCAGGAACCTCCTTAAGGAATCCCCATAAACGCCCCTCACGAGCCTGCCCAGTTGGTGCGAATAAGTAAGGCAAATGTGGACTAAGACGCCTAATGAGCACAGTTACAAGAAACGGATGGTTTGCCGATTTGAAAAAGAAAAAACGGGAGACAAGTTGATGCACAAACAAGTGAACAAGGCCCACTCCACCAGACTCTAAGGGAAGAAACAAGTTGTCACGCCGCATGGGCTCCCATTGAGAGCGCCACACAAATGTTGCAAATATTCTGTGTATAACTTGTACTTTGCTCCTCGCACAATGCAAGACTTGAAGGACATACGCAAGCTTTGCAAACAAAAATATGTTACAGACCTGTGCCCTAGCAAACACTGAGAGTTCCCTACCCATCCAAGCCTGCGTTTGTCGCCGCATAGGTACGATTTGTGAATCCCAGTAGGCTGCGCTGTTACGAACTTGGTGCAGCGGAACCCCTAGGTACTGAAGAGGACTACAGTCCCAGCATATGCCTCCAAACTGGCTTGGTCTAGTGCCCCAGTGTCCCAACCAAAAACCTTTGGATTTATCTAAATTAAGGGCCGCGCCTGATACATCGCAGAACTGTTCAGTCAAGTGTAAAGCCTCAAGTACACTCTTTTTGTCAGAACAAAAGAGGGCGATATCGTCCGCGTAAGCTAAAATCTTAACTTCACATTGAGCCAGAGAGAAACCACGGATGGCTGCACTGTTAATTACACTGAGACAGAGGGGTTCCAGATATAAGCCAAACAACAGTGGAGACAGTGGACATCCTTGACGAACAGATGATTCCAGTGGTATTGGTTTCGTTAGCTCCTGATTAACAATTAGTCTTGTATACGAGTTGATATAGCACAGCCTTATGCCTTTGAGCAAAACGTCACCAATGTTTGCATTCTCCAAGACCGCGAACAAGAAATTGTGCCGAACTTTATCAAACGCCTTCGCCAGGTCAATTTGAATCAGAGCTACTTGGCCTGTCTCATCTGATACTGTCTCGATTACTGAACGTGCAATATGGATGTGTGTTTGAATACTGCGCCCTCTGATACCACATACCTGATGCGAACCTATCAAGTCCATGATAACCAGCTGCAAACGAGAACAAAGGACCTTGGCAAAAATTTTGTAATCAACATTACAGAGGGAAATTGGACGATATCCTTCAACAGTTTTCAACCGATTAGTATCTTTGCTTTTGGGTATTAATATTGTGTGGCCTGAATAGAAAGTGGAAGGCAGGAAACCCACATCATAAGATGCTTGGAATACTTCCATCAAAACAGGCGTTAGGCAAGGCGAAAAGGTTTTATAAAATTCGCTAGTAATACCATCTGGGCCAGGAGATTTCTGGTTCTGAAGGTCTGAAATGGCTGATTTAATTTCTTCCAAAGTGATGGGTCCCTCTACTACAGCACATTTCTCATCGTCTAGTCGAGGAAAGTTCTCAAGTAAGGAATTATAATCGAAACCCTGATTTGGATCTTTACAACTGCCGAACAGCTTTCGATAATAATCATAGAAAGCAGCAAGAATACTAGGAGCATCACTATATGTGCAACCACCATACTTAATTTCCAATATTTCCTTCGTAAGAGCATTCTCTCTTTCATCACAGAGGGCCCGACATGAAGGTTGCTCGTCAAGAAACCTTCGAGTCCTAGATCTTATTAGGGCCCCCTTGTATCTTTCCGTCGCAATTTGTTGAAGCTCTGCCTTTACGTTATTAATTTCTTCAACATAGGCACCCGGGCTAACCCTCTCTAGCTCATGTAGCTCAGTTAGAGTGCGCCCAAGCTCACGAAGGTGGTGTCTCTTTAGGAACGCGATTCTTGCAGAGGCTTCAATTGCTAAGTTTTTGGTTTCCTGTTTGAATAAGTCCCATTTTTGAAAAACTGACAGATCATGGCGTGACCATACGTCTTTCATACAAGTAGGTACAGCACGCTTAAAGATTTCATCTGAGAGCAGACAGTTATTCATTTTCCACAGTTCCCACCGAGGGTGAAGTATCTGCCGACTGTACCTCCCTACCTGAAGAGACACCATACAATGGTCACTGAAGAAGATGGGCCGCACCCAGTAACCAAACAAATTTGCTAACATGTCTGCAGAAACATAAATTCTGTCAAGGCGGGCATTAGAGGAGAACTGAAAATGAGTGAAATGAATACTGTCGCCTTTTTCCTGCCCCACATCCACAAGGTTGTATTCACAAGCCAAATCGTTAAGTAATGCAGCACTAGGGTCATATCTCTTACATAATGCTGAACGGTCCTCATCCCTACAAACACAATTAAAATCTCCCAACAACATAATTTTGCGATCTGTGCACAAATGATTAACTAA
Source organism: Amblyomma maculatum (assembly GCF_055883805.1). Taxonomy (NCBI): domain Eukaryota; kingdom Metazoa; phylum Arthropoda; class Arachnida; order Ixodida; family Ixodidae; genus Amblyomma; species Amblyomma maculatum. The sequence continues at coordinate 17,725,833 of NC_139346.1, read as the reverse complement.
TGAAAGAAAAAAATGCCTTCTGTCTCGCTGTTTTACAGGGGCGTAAACACAAATAATTCGCCACTGCACACCTGAGATTGTGAGGTCACAGCATATAAGTCGTCCCTCGCCATCTATGCAATAAGACATGGCTGTCATCTCTAGTGTTTTGGCCAGGAATAGCATACACCCTCCGGACAAGCCTCTAGCGTGGCTAACAATAATGTTATATTCCGGCAAAAACGGCTCAAGAGCAGCTTCCGTCTCTTCATCGGAGGACAACTTTGTTTCCTGAATTGCTGCTACAGACACACTCCATTTCATTAACAGATGTCTTAACTGCTGCTGTCTCCGACGATTACGCATACCCCTGACGTTAAGGGTAGCGACTTGATATGCTGCGATTCTAGCCATTTTTAGTACTAGTCCTTTTAAACATCATCCCCTGGAATGGGGTGGCCCGCCTGCAAATTGGCGGCCTTTCGGGCAGACATCGCCCTCCTCTTTGAAGTCACCCTTCCTGTGGCCTCTACACAGTGTGCCTTCTGGCCAGCACCATCGATACACACCTCATCATCTGCGGGACGCTTCAAAGGCACTGTGTTGTCCATGTCCTCCTCTGAGACACTCAAGGCTTCGGCCCACGAACCTGATTGGAGCACATCGCTCGCTGGCACACTGACAGCCGACAGAGAACCGGACGCACCAGAGATCGGCGCCACAGACGGCTCACTGTTACCCTCCAACTACGAAGGAGGATAGGCGAGCATCCACTGGCAGTATCTTCTCCATTGATTCCATAGGAGGCATATCCAGACGTCCTTCAATGACAGGTGGTTCTTGGGTAGCAAGCGCAGCACTCTGAGTGTCACTCACAGGCGGGCCCGGGTCCGGCGGTTTTGGCTCTGGAGACGCTGGTTCTTGATGGCCAGTCACTGCAGATTCTTCTGAGTTGGTGTGAAGTGCAGAAGGCTTCTGGTCCCCATCAATTTGAGGTTCACGACCTAACTCACCAGTTACATCAACAACCTCTGACACATCCATGATATGTTCGGATGCCACGTCATCTTCTCGTGACCACTGGCCTTGACGCAGTCTATCGGCATAACTTAATACACAGTTCTCCACAGTATGGCCAAAGCGCCGGCACTGGGTGCATCGAGGCGTTCGGCACTGACGCCGTACATGACCTACCCGGCTGCATCGAAGACACAGTGGAGGTCTCCCTGAGATAAGCACTAATGCCTGCACCCCATAAACATTAAGAGTGTGACGAATTGTACTTGCTGACACTCCGTCCTTGAGCGTGAGGGAGATTTCACGGTTCGCCGTTTCCATGTGCTCCATCCCTGGGCACCGCCACTTTTCACGTTCCACAGATTGGATTGTTCCATAAGGCTCGAAAGCTTCCACAATCCTCCGGTGCTCCATATAGCGTGGAAGCCAAAGGAGCTTAACCTTGACATTCTTTGTATCCGGGTCGAACACCATGCACCGAAGTCCTTTCACAGGGAACTCTGCTTTGTTAATTAGCTTCTGCTTTGAAGAACTACTCTCGCAGGTAACCATCCACACGTGGCTCATTTGGTATTGACCAATGCACAAAATTTCCCGGAGGTCCAAAATCTGTGCAAGTGCGTCACGAAAGTCAGGTGCTCGGTACGGGCGACCCTTAAGGTCGGCATGCAGGAAAACGGTATTAAGGACAACATTACCGGTGGGCAGGCGTGGAAGAACAACTTTGTACGTTTCGGTAGTGTCCTGAGGAGTCGAAAGACCTCGGCCAACGGCCGATGCGCTGTTTCCAGCAAGCAACATTTTCAGGCTCAGCCGCCCAGAACGCACGGCAGAAGACAGTGATAGTGGTTATATATCTGCTTATGCAGTCGAGATTGCTCTTTTGTAGTTTGTGTATTTCTGTAGGGTGTAGAATTTGTGGTCGTAATTGAACGATCGCCCTTTAAACACGCTGCATCTTTTTCCTGGCTATCACGAAGGGTTATCCGTGTCCGGCATCTTTACAATGTATCGCTTTCTTGCAGACAAACCTCCGAATGTCACAATTTACTAGTGGTGATGTGTTTTGTCATCGTCTTCGAACGCATGCAATTTTTGCTACATATAGATATATGCGGTGCACCAATACTTGTAATACTGCTTGTTTTAGCTTCACCTGCTGCCAGCGGAGCCGCGACGTCAATGAATTTACTTCTGACCAAGTGTTTTGCATGCGTAAACACTCGAAAAAGCGACTCCCGATATTCGGCTGACCTGTGCATATTTCGATGGTCAGCGATGTTTCATTTATTCTCGAGCGTATTTTATCCGCGCTAACGAAACGCTACGTTCTTGCTTGCACTTTCGCGTTGAAGGTGGCAGATCTTCAGTCGCAGATTATGAAGATGCACCGCAAGATCGTGCAAGCTGCAGCGACTGTTGCACACGCAAAAACAAAACGCGATGCATGTATGTACTTGCTAGCGCACACATCCACGGCTTCATATCTTCTAGGTAGGTACGAAACAACGCGTACTCCATATATACAGAAAAGCTTTAACGTATATTATGTATGCTTTCATGCTTATTTAGCGTGAAGGCATATTCCGACGTGGTTATCCTGGCTGAGCTTCACGATCCGCCCGAGTTGTACTGAGAAGCGGAAATAGTCTGTCCCGTATCAGTTCCATTCATATCGGATTTGTCCGGTTTCTGTTAAACCGGACATGACCTGTCCTGTATATGAGCTCAATACAGGACTGGTCCGCCCTGTTTCATATCCATACCGGACTGGGATGTCGTGTATAAGATGCATGCGAGAAATGGTCTGCCCTGTATTAACTCGATTACGGCCTGGATCGTCCGGATTAAGATTCATACCGGACATGACCTGTCCGATATAAACCCGTTTAAGCTTCATACAGGACTGGTCCGCCCTGTTTCATATCAATACCGGATTGGGATGTCATGTATAAGTTGCATACCGTAAATGGTCTGCCCTGTATTAACTCTATACCGGACTGGACCGTCCGGATTGAGATTCATACCGGACATGACCTGTCCGATATAAACCCGTTTAAGCTTCATACAGGACTGGTCACACCGGTATCAAATTTATACGGGATAATACAGGACCGGTTCAAACCCGTTTGTCGCGATACGGGATTTTTCAATAGGGTCACAGCAGATTGTGGCAAGCTCTCCAAGAAATGGGAGTTCCAATTCACCTCATCTGTCTCCTCGGGAACCTGTATGAAGGGCAAGAGGCCACAGTCAGAACTGGGCATGGTCTTACTGATTGGTTTCCGATTGAGAAAGGAGTGAGACAAGGCTGCATACTGTCGCCCGGCCTATTTAACCTATATGCTGAGTGCATCATGAGGAAGGCCGGTCTGGGCGAGTCTTCAGCTGGAGTGAAGATTGCTGGAAAACGTATCAACAACATTAGATATGCGGATGATACCACTCTAATGGCAGAAAGTGAAGTGGAACTGAATATACGTCTGATGCGCGTACAAGAAGAGAGTGAGAAGTTTGGGCTTAAACTGAACATTAAAAAAACAAAGATCATGGCGCCTTGCCCTATCAAGGTATGCAGCATCAAGGGACAAGAAGTGGAGGCTGTGACAGGTTTTCTCTTTTTGGGCTCCAAGATTACCCCGGAAGGAGACTGCAGCCATGATTACGAGGTGCCTGCTTCTGGGAAAGAGAGCATGGCTAGCCTTCACCGCCTAGTAAAGAGCAGAGACATTAGACTGCCAACCAAAATCCGTGTAACTCGTGCTATGGTCTTTCCAGTTGTGATGTATGGATGCGAGAGTTGGACTGTGAAGAAGGCTGACCGCCCAAGAATTGAGGCGTTTGAATTGTGGTGCTGACGGAGACTCTTGAGAGTTCCTTGGACTGCCAGAAGATCAAATCAGTCCATATTGTCGACCATAAACCCTGACTGCTCATTGGAGGGTCAAATTCTAAAGTTAAAGCTCAGCTACTTTGGTCATCTGATGAGAAGAGAGGAGTCGCTGGAGAAAGATTTGATGTTGGGAAAGGTTGAGGGTCGCCGGAGAAGGGGTAGGCAGCGAACGCGATGATTAGAAGGCATCCTCGAGTCACTGCAGATGAAGTTATGTGATGTTAGGAAGATAGTGAGAGACCGGAAAGCGTCGCGTGACATGGTCCATAGGGTCACGAAGAGTCGGACACTACTCAACTACTGAACTGAACTGAACTAATTATTAACGATGCGCCCTTAACAGTGCGTACACTCCCCGACACCCTTAGAGTGAGTGGGGGTAACTGTTCCGGTCGCAAAGGAGATGCCCTCGACCTGCGTGGCAAGCTCAGCCGGAATTCAACTACCTTGTAGTGACAAAAGGGGGTGGTCGTTTGGTGCCCAGCGGTCGCCGGTTCAAGCCAAGTAAGGGTCGGAGCCAGAAGTAACAAAAAAACAAACTTTATACACAGCAAGAGACGATACAGAGGAATACACAAACACTAAATTTGCACAGAAGAGAGGTTCACAAAATACAAACGCTAAGCATGCAATTACAGAGGTATTCAATAACATAGAGGCTTTACAACACAGATGAAACACGAGAGATTTACATAAACAAACACCAAATTTTTCACCGGGCACTGTTGCAGTCCGACGCCTCAAGAGTCACGATGTGGCCGCCATACAAGACGAGCGCCGCGCCCTTGCAGGTCCGTGAGCTTGCCAGCAGCGGGTGATCCTCGGGTGTCCAGCCGAAGCACTGGCGAACACGCCGCAACCACTGACTAACTGAGTACACAAGCGGCGCGGTCTCTTTAAATAGGGCGCGCCGCGTAAAGGAGGCTATGGCCGCGTCTGTCAACCCGCGCCGTAGCCCAAAGGAGGCTATGCCCGCGCCAAAGCTAGCGCGCACACACACTTAGTTTCGCTGGTCAGAGCGCTCCCTTCTCCTCCCGTCGAGCCGCGCGTCGTCATTGTCTAGGTCCCATAGAAGGTTCTGGATTTTTCTGGCATATTCCAGCTTGATGAGTCCGCGTGATCGCCGGGTGATGGGAAAGAGGGCGGCGGCGACGCGTACAAAGCTACGCGCTCTCTCGCGCGGGGAAGGAGGCTTTTCTCAAGCTTTCCAAGCGACGCCGCGCGAGCCTCGCGCCGTGCCGGGTTGATAAAAATGTGCGCCGATTTCGTGACACTGGCACATCAGTTTGCCATCTGCAGGGCAGCGACGCTAGAGTACACCACATATGGTGTAGACACCCAAGGAAGCATTGAACGAAAGGGAGCTCAGTTGGTTCATATTAAAAAATACAATAGTGAAGAAAGCGAAATAATTTGAGCAAAACAGGCCCTGTGTACCCCTTTTTTTTAACTTTCTGCCACAATGCATTGTTCACCTCTTGCTACTATTCGAAAAAGACCATATGTAGCAGCCTTTACTCGTCACTCGTGATGGTAGCTCAGCAAGGTCAGTGGCCGCATCCATAGCTTCGCTTGCTACAGACTTTGCCGCCACGTTGGCGCTCGTACATTCTATCCTGTTAGTCAAGTCACCTCAACTCTAAAAAGCCCCGCATGCTCTGTGGGTGCCAAAGTCAAGATTCACTGCGAGAACTTTGCAGTCAAGCTCAGGATCTATGCCTGGTGCAAACAACCTGGCGGCTTTGGCGAACTGTAGCTTTAATTTCAGCTGCTGCTAGATTGCACTGCTCGCTATGCATCAAGAATCATGGAGTCTATGTTTACACCATCGTTTGCGTCATTTTCCTGAGTCTGAATCCTTGGAAGGAAAAAAGACCTCTTCAACTTCAAATCGAAATATCTCGGCAATAAATGTGTCTTGCTGCCGGACAAGCGACAAATGTCACGAAACACTGCCTTATTGGACTCCGGTAACAAAAAAAATGTGATGGGTCCCATACTCCAGAAAACCTGGCATCATGAAAAAATTATGGGCATGTATCCGGCAAGTGGCAGGAAGGTGACACAGCACTGCAATGACTGTCCGTCAGGTTGTGTGACATCACAAGGCTACATGACATGACCAAGTCAGCAGGTGCTGCCACACAGGGTATCAAGTTAAAAAGGCAAACAAAGATAACATCGTTTGGAACAATTACGTGCCGCTGTTTGTCCCTTGCAGGTGTATCAGTGAAAAAGATTTGCTCAAGCAGGGCTACCTGGAATCACTTGAGGCAAATCCTTGAAGCCTTTGTCATGAAATATTCAAAAATTCTTGAAGTTCAGCTCTCTTTGAACCAAGTCAAGAGCATTAGCCATCGGCTGGTGCCGCATTTGTAGCTGCCGCGTTAATTTTGGCTCGATTCCGCATTTGGTAAGCTTCTCGGCAATGGGCTAGTCTGTTTTCTCGTTCGATGTCTTGGCAACCTGTCTGGCATGGTTGCAGTCTCTGTCTTTAGCACAAGTGGATTCCTCTACGCCAGACTGCCTCATTTTGTCATGCCGCCTGGTAAATTCGCCCAACACTATGCTCGCGGTCTCGACCACACTTACCCAGAAATGTTTTAAAGCAACGAACAGAATATGAGTGCACAAAACACAGACAACAGAACATGTTGGCGCCGCTGCAAATTAATGAACAATGAATAGCTATTAGAAATGACAGCAGTGCCTACTCTGCTGGCAGAAATCTTGAGCAAAAGTTTCTCATCAATATCAGTGGTACACCAAACGCATGTCGTGGACGGGCTGTCAGTTCATAACGCGGATACGCAGGCTATGGACGAAGTGGTGATAGCCCTAGCCGCAACGCTCTCCGCATCGAAATACATAGTTACAGATTCCCAGGCAGCTTATAAAAACTATATGCGTGACAGAATCATGCCGCGAGCCTGCAAAATTCTGAGTCAATTTAGGACTTCAGCTGCACAGAAGGCGCTAATATGGGTACCAGGTCACCAGGGAGTTGAAGGAAACGAGCTCACACACACTTCGGCCCGAGCTTATCTTCCCCGGAGTCCTTCTACCGCCTCCCTTGCTGATTTAGGCTCCCCCTCTCCGTTAACAACATATTCAGAGATATTACAGCATTTGCGCCTTGAAAGGCAGACATTTCCGAAGCCCGCTAAGGGTCTTAGTAAATCAGAAGAGTGCCATCTTCGAAGGTTACAAACTATGCCATTTATTAATCCAGCAACACTTCACGCCATTGAGCCCGAATCCTTTTCGGCGCAGTGCAAATTTTGTGGTCAGAAGGCAAACTTATACCATGTGGTATGGGCTTCTCAACAAAATACCAGTATTGACATAATAAATGAGCCAACGTGGGAAGGCTGGGAGGCGGCGCTGTCCAGCTCGGACCTCGAGGAACAATGAGCCCTCGTCGAAAGAGCACGGGCAGCGACTTTTACCAACAGTGTCCCGGACTAGGGACCCGCCCAGCCTTCCCTCAATCTAAGCCATAGTCAATAAATGTTTTCATCATCATCATCATGATCAATTGGCCCTAATTGGCTATACAAGGCCATGCGACATTTTCCAATGAAAATAGCAGTGACTGAAATTTTTCATACTTTCACAATCATCTTTTAGCAAATAATGACCTCCTTATGTTTCGCACTACATGCACCACAGTGTCAGCAAATAAATTGCAATGCTGTTTGTACAGCAAGCGACTGCAGGAAAGGGACACGTCTGGGCGATATTTTTGAGGTAGTCGTGTAAGCCAGATATCACCCAAGTTTCCAGGGAAAAAAACATTATGGCATGTAATTTCTTCCTAACAAAGATCGCCAAAGCACTGCTTGCTGGGAACTTATTCTCGGCAAATAATATCAACAAAGTGTATGCAGCAGAGCATGAATTCGGACGGCCGGAAAACCTGGGCCGGGCTGGAAAATTGCTGTTATTATGGGTCTGGGCCTGGCTCGGGCTTGACGTCGCAGCCCTGGGCTTGCAGCTTGCAGTGGCGGAACCAGACCAGGCTTGGTAAAGCTGTGTATGGCTTCTTTTGGAGATGATGGAATTCCAGCACTAAAATCATTCCAGTGGTTTATGAATAAACTGCTACTAGTACATATGTTAACAGCGAATGAGAGAAAGCTCATTTCTAAACAGTTTAATCAGTGCCACTCGGTGCTTTGTCCAAGAAATTTAGGGTGAACATGCAAGGTAAACTGAATGTCGTCAAGCGAGAAATGGACAGATTGAGCATTGATATCTTGGGTAGCAGCGAGCTCAAGTGGACTGGAATTGGAGAATATAATTCCGGCGACCATTATGTCTTTTATTGTGGGCACGAATTAGGAGAAGGAATGGGGTCTGTAAGGTCCGGCGCGTTGCCGTTTGTATATTTGGGCATCCTTGACTGGGAAGGAATGTCTCGGCGGGGTGCCGTGGTGCGAACTGCGCGTCTGGTCTGTTTTCAAACACTTCCTAGAGGGAGACCATTAGTTCAAGAGCGCAGGCTCCTCGTTCGGACCCCCGCCACACGTGTCCCTTTGTTACGGGAGACGGGAGAGACCCTCCGCTTCCCTCGAGCCGGACCTCATTAACGCGGCCCCCCGCGGTCTCGTCGCCCGAGTGAGAACGGCCGTTGGCCATAAATCCCGCGAGAGGGGTCTGGCTTTCGTCCCGCTGCATAATGTGTAGCTTGCTAGTACACGACTGTCAGTAAGCGAAACGGTCGGAGAGGCTGCGACGAGTGGCCCACATACGCGGGGAAGAGCTACAGTTACTGTGTTTTTATATTTTTACGTGTGGAAAGGGGCGCGCTCTCGGCTCACCTCTGGAGCGCGGGACGGGCCCCGAGTGTCTTTTGCTGGAGCTACTCCTTGCGTTAGGACGCTCGCGCTGGCGAGCGCCGGGAGTAGCTAGTGGTTGCTTTGGAGCTGGGGCAAGAGGCGCCAGCTCGACTGCGGGGACGCGGAGTCCCTTGTCGCTCTGTTTAGCGGTCGGCGCGGCCGACCACGGCTAGGTTTCCTTTGTGATTATAACTCTTGTACCTCTTATTCTTTTGTATAAAGTTCTCCGGTTGTTTAACAAGTTGCTCCACCAACTTACTGGCTTGCTCCACCATCCAGTCACCCATCAACATCCGAAGCAAAAACTTTACTGGCGCAGTCGCGACAGGATTGGTGTGCTGCAGCTCAACCGAGAGACAAGGTGCGTGAAGCATCGGGCGTCGATACGCCGAAGACAACGAGCAGGTACAAGAGGGTGCGTCAAGCATCGGGCGTCAAGGCGCCGAAGACGAGGACGTCAACGAGCAGCGATACGAGCGACACAGAAGCTTGCAAGCGCAAGTGGACGCGGCCGTCGACGGACGCGAGCGGAGCCCTCGAGTAGCGACAACAGCGGACGACTTCAAGCGGCGCCACTCTGGCGATCGACGCCATTCCAGTCCGAAAAGAGGACCCTGCGGGCAGCACAGAGTGAGTTCCCTGGTCCCTTTGTTTTCTTGGCGTTCACTGTTTGATGTGGCTGGTGTAGTTAATGCTGACCAGATTTAGGCATCTTAACCCCGACAAGGCACCGACAATGGATAGTGACGGTGGCGACAAGGGCAGCACTGAGGCGTCGAGACCTCAGTGTGGCCGAAACATTGAAAAGGAGCTATAGTTGTATGAAAAGAAGATAAGGGCTTTAGAGCTCCAGATGCAACTCATGCTGGCTAACGGGCAAAGTGCGGCGCCTTCGGAGAACGATCGTCTGAGGCAGTACGCTAAGCTACTCGCCGGCGCGTTCCCCAATTTACCAGCGGATGGTGAAGTGCCGGTCTGGTTTGAGTCGGTGGAATGCTCGCTCGAGGCTTACAGCGTTCCGAAGGAACACTGGGCGCAGCTCGTGTTCCCGATGCTGGCCGAGCGAGTGACCTACTTGTCAACTCGGTTCACCGCCGAGCAGCACCGGGACTACGACAAGCTGAAGGCGGTGGTCCTAGAGGAGCTAAAACTTTCAGCCGCAGAGTACAAAAGGCGGTTTTCTGGGGCCACCAAGCGCCGCGAAGAAACCTGGAAGGCATTTGTCACCCGCCTCCAGAGTTATCTAAATTTTTATTTAAAGTCTCGATGCGCGTCATCATTCGATGAGCTTGTAAGGCTATTGGTAGCCGATCAGCTCAAGGCGGGGCTGTCAGAGGAAGCCAACAAATATGTTAAGCTGCGCGAAGGAGAGAAGTGGCTGAAGGCGGACGAGATAGCCGCGCTGCTACAAACATATGAGGAAGCCGCTGGAAAGGGCAGCGCTCAGAGGAAAGACGACAGCTTTAAAGCCCCTGACACGCGTCCAAGGGCCAGAACCGATTCCGCACCTTTGCAGAATTCAGGGTCGGAGCGAGCAGAGAGAACTGGAGGCAGGACAGGAGGAGAAAAGAAAAGGCCATCGCGATCGAGTGGCTGTTTCCGATGCGGGAGCTGGAGACATTTTGTTGCGAATTGTCCATACAGTGGCGAGAACCCAGCCGACAAGCGAGATGATCCGCCACGCGAGGATAAGTTAACGGCACGCGTGTCGACCCACGATGAGCAAACCACGCGTCCTGCGCTCAGGGACATTAAACTCAGCTGTCGGGAAGCTGTTATCAGCGCCATGGTAGACATTGGCGCTGACATCACTTTCTTGCGTGAGAGCATGGTGCCTGAGGAGTTTGTAACCGCACAGGGGCAATCGATCTCATTTCTGCTTTCGGAGAGAGGGTAGAGGCGAAGCTGGCCATCGTCCCGTTGAGTTTGTATGTGGTAATTCGTTAATCGAAGCCGGGGAATATTCGACATCGGTGAAGTGCGCGCTCACCGACAAGCTCACGCATACGGATTGCCTAATCTTCGCAGATGCCTGGGAACAGCTGCAGGACTCGGGCGAAATTGGCAGCGAGAGTCGCGTGCAGGCAGTGGTAACGGTGCCGACACCGGATGAAATACCAGATGAATCTGGGCTAGATGCTGGCGCGGAGCCCGTCTTGGTGTCAGAGAATGAAATGCTGCCGGATCAGACAGTCGTCATTAATGCGGTGGAGAAATCACAAGATGACAACGTGATTACTGAGCGTAGCGGGGTGCAGAGGTTTCGGGAGGAGCAGCACGAGGATGAGACTCTGCGTCAGGCCTGGCAGAATGCTAGGCAAGAGAAGGCTGGCATGTCAATTGTAGAGGGAGTCTTGTATCATAGAGACCAGGTGTTAGGTCAGGGGGTGCAGCAGTTAGTACTGCCAAAATCACGACGCGAGGCCGCACTGAGCCTGGCAGTTGATTCCTATTGGGACGGACACATTGGCTTTCGGAAAACTAAAGCTCGCCTAAAGTTAAGTTTCTATTGGCCGGGCGTGGAGGTGGACATCCGCAAACACTGCGACAGCTGCCACAGTTGTAAAGTTCGGTCCGACGGCCGGCAAACTGACAGGGTACCGATAGCTCCTTCCCCACGCAAACAGACCTGGACAGGAGATATTGGGGAACCTGGGGAGCTAGCGGAGGCCCCCTATGACTACTTGAAAAACCTTAAACTGCAGCTCGAGATCACGGCCGACATCGCGGAGCTAAGGAGCAGCAAACAGCAAGAGGCGCACGCGTTTCACTACAACAGGCACGCGATGGTGAAAACCTTTCGTGAAGGTGAGGCGGTTCTCGTCTTTGATGACAAGAGACCAAGGAAATTGTACCCGAAGTGGCTCGAGCCGGCGGTAGTGAAAAAGAGATACCGCGAGCACTCGTACTATGTACAAATGAGTGACGGAGGTGCAAATAAGTTATGTCCCTACATCGGCAGGGTAGACTCAGTGAGAGTCATATTTCAGGATGACAGCGACTTTGGGAAGTCTAGTATACTCCGCAGGGGTAAGTTCTCAATTTTGCAGATATCGCTCTGCCACTGACACGCCTAACGGGGAAAGGCTCACCGAATAAGATACCGTGGCCAGATGATGCGGACAAAGGCTTCAGCGCCTTAAAGAGGGCCCTATGCGAGGCTGTTTTGTTGACTACTCCGGACCCGCGAAAGCCGTATCTGCTTTTAACGGACGCGTCGGCAGTGGCTGCCGGTGCCTGTTTGGCGCAGCTTTCTGACGACGACACGGAGGCGCCCATAGCCTTCGCCAGACAAACGTCAGTTCTAATGCGATGGGCTGCAATCAAAAGGGAGGTTTACGCCGTAATATGGGCGGTAAAGAAATTTGAGACGTGGGTGTTTGCTGCCACCGTAACCGTTGTCACCGATAGCATCCTCTCTCATTCCTTGCAAGTAGTATGCCCCAAAGCGCGAAGCTTACTCGCAGATGCCTTGTCTGAAACTCCCAACGCTTGTTGGAACAGGCCACCGGCTGACATCCCGCAGTGACCGCTGGGGACAGTGGGCCAGGGAATGGTGCGCGAGCAACAAACTGGAATCATTGAATTCGAAGTGTGCACGTCAAAGCCAAACTCAGTAATCCTGTGGACCATCTGTGTGTGTTTATTTTTTTTCGCATCATGTGTTTGTGGATGTATGTGATGAAGGGTCGCGCAGCCATGCTCACCGGCTTCCATAGCTGGCGTGAGCTGCAGGACTCAACCGCCACATGCCGAACCTTTTTCTTGTTGTTTTGTCTCGGCTTATCTTTCAATAGATTACCCGAGTCTTGGGGGGAAGGTGTAAGGTCCGGCGCGTTGCCGTTTGTATATTTGGGCATCCTTGACTGGGAAGGAATGTCTCGGCGGGGTGCCGTGGTGCGAACTGCGCGTCTGGTCTGTTTTCAAACACTTCCTAGAGGGAGACCATTAGTTCAAGAGCGCAGGCTCCTCGTTCGGACCCCCGCCACACGTGTCCCTTTGTTACGGGAGACGGGAGAGACCCTCCGCTTCCCTCGAGCCGGACCTCATTAACGCGGCCCCCCGTGGTCCCGTCGCCCGAGTGAGAACGGCCGGGGGCCATAAATCCCGCGAGAGGGGTCTGGCTTTCGTCCCGCTGCACAATGTGTAGCTTGCTAGTACACGACTGTCAGTAAGCGAAACGGTCGGAGAGGCTGCGACGAGTGGCCCACATACGCGGGGAAGAGCTACAGTTACTGTGTTTTTATATTTTTACGTGTGGAAAGGGGCGCGCTCTCGGCTCACCTCTGGAGCGCGGGACGGGCCCCGAGTGTCTTTTGCTGGAGCTACTCCTTGCGTTAGGACGCTCGCGCTGGCGAGCGCCGGGAGTAGCTAGTGGTTACTTCGGAGCTGGGGCAAGAGGCGCCAGCTCGACTGCGGGGACGCGGAGTCCCTTGTCGCTCTGTTTAGCGGTCGGCGCGGCCGACCACGGCTAGTTTTCCTTTGTGATTATAACTCTTGTACCTCTTATTCTTTTGTATAAAGTTCTCCGGTTGTTTAACAAGTTGCTCCACCAACTTACTGGCTTGCTCCACCATCCAGTCACCCATCAACATCCGAACCAAAAACTTTACTGGGTCTCTCTCATAGTAAACAGAAGAATGGGAAAAGCAGTGCTAGGGTAGAACCCAAAAAACGACCGAATGATTTCACTTCAGATCCAAGGTCACCCTTTAAACATTACAGTTATCCAAGTCTATGCACCAACCACTACTGCTGAAGAAGCTGACGTTGAGAGATTGTATGCTGACCAGCAATGCCTTTTAGACCACACTGCATCGTCAGACGTCCTTTTTCTCATAGGAGACTGAAATGCTAAGGTGGGGAGTGAAGAAATATCCGGAATTACAGGCAAGTTCGGTCTTGGTGAGCTAAATGAAGCTGGGCAGAGGCTAAAAGAGTTTTGTCAAGAAAACAACTTGACCATAGCGAATACTCATTTTCAACAGCACAAGAAGCGCCTGTACACATGGACTTCACCGGACGGTCTGTGCAGGAATCAGATTGATTATAATCTTTGCCGGCAGAGCTGGAGAAGCGCTATACAACCAGTAAAAACAAGACCTGGCACCGATCATCAGCTGCTTATTGCCAAATTTAAGCTTCGATTGAGGAAAACGCAGAAAACTAGAAGGCCTTTCAGGTATGATTTGGATCAAATTCCATCAGAATATGCTGTGGAAGTGAGGAATCGATTTCAAGAATTAGATCTAGAAGACAGACAGCCTGAAGAGATGTGGACTGGTGTTCGCGATACAATACAAGAAGTTGCTACTAAGGTAGTTCCAAAGCAAAAGAAATGCACGAAAGCAAACTCGTTATCTGAAGAGGCTTTGCAAATAGCTGAGGAAAGGAGGGCAGCAAAAGTTATGGGGGAAAAAGAAAGATACAAGGTTCTCAATACACATTTTCAGAAAATAGCAAAGAGAGAAAAGAATGCCTTCCAGAACAAAAAGTGCCAAGCATTTGAGGACAACAGCCAATTGAGGAACACAAGAGCTCTGTATAAGACAATCAAAGATATCAAAGAAAGCTTCTATGCTAAGCTGGGCGTGATAAAGGACAAATGAGGCAGGGACCTCACTGAAGCCTCATAGATAAAGAAGAGGTGGCAGGAATACACAGAGCTGTACAAGAAGAACCGGGATGCGCAAACTCAACATAAGACGGTTGGGATTACTGATATCGACCCGGGCATCCTGAACAGTGAAGTTGAATGGGCCTTAGCCAGTCTTGCAAATAATAAAGGTAGTGGAATTGATGGAATTCCAGCTGAGTTGCTTCAAAACCTCAACCATGATGCCGTTAACATTCTGCATACATTATGTCAGCAAATTTGGACAACCCTGCAGTGGCCACAGGATCGGAGGAGGTCAGTTTATATCCCCATTCCAAAGAAGGGCAGTGCCGAAGATTGTTCCAACTACCGCACGAACGCGGTTATTTCACATGCTAGCAAGGTGATGTTGAAAACCCTCCAAGGTAGGCGGCAGCAGTATGAGGATCGGGAGCTGCCGGGAGTGCAAGCTGGGTTTCGCAAGGGCGCAAGGGCAGAAGAACTAGAGACCAGATTGCCAACCTTCGCTTGATCATGGAAAAAGCAAGATAGTTCCAGAAACCCATCTACTTCTCATCTACTTCTGCTTTATTGATTATGCGAACGTGTTTGACTGCATGGATCACAGCAGATTGTGGCAAGCTCTCCAAGAAATGGGAGTTCCAATTCACCTCATCTGTCTCCTCGGGAACCTGTATGAAGGGCAAGAGGCCACAGTCAGAACTGGGCATGGTCTTACTGATTGGTTTCCGATTGAGAAAGGAGTGAGACAAGGCTGCATACTGTCGCCCGGCCTATTTAATCTATATGCTGAGTGCATCATGAGGAAGGCCGGTCTGGGCGAGTCTTCAGCTGGAGTGAAGATTGCTGGAAAACGTATCAACAACATTAGATATGCGGATGATACCACTCTAATGGCAGAAAGTGAAGTGGAACTGAATATACGTCTGATGCGCGTACAAGAAGGGAGTGAGAAGTTTGGGCTTCAACTGAACATTAAAAAAACAAAGATCATGGCGCCTTGCCCTATCAAGGTATGCAGCATCAAGGGACAAGAAGTGGAGGCTGTGACAGGTTTTCTCTTTTTGGGCTCCAAGATTACCCCAAGAGGAGACTGCAGCCATGATTACGAGATGCCTGCTTCTGGGAAAGAGAGCATGGCTAGCCTTCACCGCCTAGTAAAGTGCAGAGACATTAGACTGCCAACCAAAATCCGTGTAACTCGTGGTATGGTCTTTCCAGTTGTGATGTATGGATGCGAGAGTTGGACCGTGAAGAAGGCTGACCGCCCAAGATTTGACGCGTTTGAATTGTGGTGCTGGCGAAGACTCTTGAGAGTTCCTTGGACTGCCAGAAGATCAAATCAGTCCATATTGTCGACCATAAACCCTGACTGCTCATTGGAGGGTCAAATTCTAAAGTTAAAGCTCAGCTACTTTGGTCATCTGATGAGAAGAGAGGAGTCGCTGGAGAAAGATTTTATGTTGGGAAAGGTTGAGGGTCGCCGGAGAAGGGGTAGGCAGCGAACGCGATGGTTAGATGGCATCCTCGAGGCACTGCAGATGAAGTTATGTGATGTTAGGAAGATAGTGAGAGACCGGAAAGCGTCGCGTGACATGGTCCATAGGGTCACGAAGAGTCGGACACTACTCAACTACTGAACTGAACTGGACTAATTATTAACGATGCGCCCTTAACGGTGCGTACACTCCCCGACACCCTTAGAGTGAGGGGGGGTAACTGTTCCGGTCGCAAAGGAGATGCCCTCGACCTGCGTGGCAAGCTCAGCCGGAATTCAACTACCTTGTAGTGACAAAAGGGGGTGGTCGTTTGGTGCCCAGCGGTCACCGGTTCAAGCCAAGTAAGGGTCGGAGCCAGAAGTAACAAAAAAAAAACAAAGTTTATACACAGCAAGAGACGATACAGAGGAATACACAAACACTAAAATCGCACAGAAGAGAGGTTCACAAAATACAAACGCTAAGCATGCAATTACAGAGGTATTCAATAACATAGAGGCTTTACAACACAGATGAAACACGAGAGATTTACATAAA
This sequence comes from Amblyomma maculatum, assembly GCF_055883805.1. Lineage (NCBI taxonomy): Eukaryota > Metazoa > Arthropoda > Arachnida > Ixodida > Ixodidae > Amblyomma > Amblyomma maculatum. The sequence continues at coordinate 17,709,450 of NC_139346.1, read as the reverse complement.
CAAACACCAAATTGTTCACCGGGCACTGTTGCAGTCCGACGCCTCAAGAGTCACGATGTGGCCGCCATACAAGACGAGCGCCGCGCCCTTGCAGGTCCGTGAGCTTGCCAGCAGCGGGTGATCCCCGGGTGTCCAGCCGAAGCACTGGCGAACACGCCGCAACCACTGACTAACTGAGTACACAAGCGGCGCGGTCTCTTTAAATAGGGCGCGCCGCGTAAAGGAGGCTATGGCCGCGTCTGTCTGTTAACCCGCGCCGTAGCCTAAAGGAGGCTATGCCCGCGCCAAAGCTAGCGCGCACACACACTTAGTTTCGCTGGTCAGAGCGCTCCCTTCTCCTCCCGTCGAGCCGCGCGTCGTCATTGTCTAGGTCCCATAGAAGGTTCTGGATTTTTCTGGCATATTCCAGCTTGATGAGCCCGCGTGATCGCCGGGTGATGGGAAAGAGGGCGGCGGCGACGCGTACAAAGCTACGCGCTCTCTCGCGCGGGGAAGGAGGATTTTCTCGAGCTTTCCAAGCGACGCCGCGCGAGCCTCGCGCCGTGCCGGGTTGATAAAAATGTGCGCCGATTTCGTGACACTGGCACATCAGTTTGCCATCTGCAGGGCAGCGACGCTAGAGTACACCACATAAGGTGTAGACACCCAAGGAAGCATTGAACGAAAGGGAGCTCAGTTGGTTCATATTAAAAAATACAATAGTGAAGAAAGCGAAATAATTTGAGCAATACAGGCCCTGTGTACCCCCTTTTTTTAACTTTCTGCCACAATGCATTGTTCACCTCTTACTACTATTCGAAAAAGACCATATGTAGCAGCCTTTACTCGTCACTCGTGATGGTAGCTCAGCAAGGTCAGTGGCCGCATCCATAGCTTCGCTTGCTACAGACTTCGCCGCCACGTTGGCGCTCGTACATTCTATCCTGTTAGTCAAGTCACCTCAACTCTAAAAAGCCCCGCATGCTCTGTGGGTGCCAAGGTCAAGATTCACTGCGAGAACTTTGCAGTCAAGCTCAGGATCTATGCCTGGTGCAAACAATCTGGCGGCTTTGGCGAACTGTAGCTTTAATTTCAGCTGCTGCTAGATTGCACTGCTCGCTATGCATCAAGAATCATGGAGTCTATGTTTACACCATCGTTTGCGTCATTTTCCTGAGTCTGAATCCTTGGAAGGAAAAAAGACCTCTTCAACTTCAAATCGAAATATCTCGGCAATAAATGTGTCTTGCTGCCGGGCAAGCGACAAATGTCACGAAACACTGCCTTATTGGACTCCGGTAACAAAAAAAATGTGATGGGTCCCATACTCCAGAAAACCTGGCATCATGAAAAAATTATGGGCATGTATCCGGCAAGTGGCAGGAAGGTGACACAGCACTGCAATGACTGTCCGTCAGGTTGTGTGACATCACAAGGCTACATGACATGACCAAGTCAGCAGGTGCTGCCACACAGGGTGTCAAGTTAAAAAGGCAAACAAAGATAACATCGTTTGGAACAATTACGTGCCACTATTTGTCCCTTGCAGGTGTATCAGTGACAAAGATTTGCTCAAGCAGGGCTACCTGGAATCACTTGAGGCAAATCCTTGAAGCCTTTGTTATGAAATATTCAAAAATTCTTGAAGTTCAGCTCTCTTTGAACCAAGTCAAGAGCATTAGCCATCGGCTGGTGCCGCATTTGTAGCTGCCGCTTCAATTTTGGCTATAAATTGGTTCACAGGAAGGGAAAGGCGCAGTAACTGTCACTTTTGCTCTGTGGACACCCGAACCGCGCCGTAAGGGAAGGGAGGAGGGTGGGAATGAAAGTGGAAAGAGAGAAAGAGGAGCCGTAGTGGAGGGCTACGGAGTAATTTCGACCACCTGGGGATCTTTAACGTGCGCTGACATCGCACAGCACACGACGCCTCTTCGTTTCGCCTCCATCGAAACGCAGCCGCCGCGGTCGGGTTCGAACCCGGGAACTCCGGCACAGTAGTCGGGCGTCTTACCACTGCACCACCCCGGCGGGGCTTCAATTTTGGCTCGATTCCGCATTTGGTAAGCTTCTCGGCAATGGGCTAGTCTGGCTTCTCGTTCGATGTCTTGGCAACCTGTCTGGCATGGTTGCAGTCTCTGTCTTTAGCACAAGTGGATTCCTCTACGCCAGACTGCCTCCTTTTGTCATGCCGCCTGGTAAATTCGCCCAACACTATGCTCGCGGTCTCGACCGCACTTACCCAGAAATGTTTTAAAGCAACGAACAGAATATGGGTGCACAAAACACAGACAACAGAACATGTTGGCGCCGCTGCAAATTAATGAACAATGAATAGCTATTAGAAATGACAGCAGTGCCTACTCTGCTGGCAGAAATCTTGAGCAAAAGTTTCTCATCAATATCAGTGGTACACCAAACGCATGTCGTGGACGGGCTTGCAGTTCATAACGGGGATACGCAGGCTATGGAGGAAGTGGTGATAGCCCTAGCCGCAACGCTCTCCGCATCGAAATACATAGTTACAGATTCCCAGGCAGCTTATAAAAACTATATGCGTGACAGAATCATGCCGCGAGCCTGCAAAATTCTGAGTCAATTTAGGACTTCAGCTGCACAGAAGGCGCTAATATGGGTACCAGGTCACCAGGGATTTGAAGGAAACGAGCTCACACACACTTCGGCCCGAGCTTATCTTCCCCGGAGTCCTTCTACCGCCTCCCTTGCTGATTTAGGCTCCCCCTCTCCGTTAACAACATATTCAGAGATATTACAGCATTTGCGCCTTGAAAGGCAGACATTTCCGAAGCCCGCTAAGGGTCTTAGTAAATCAGAAGAGTGTCATCTTCGAAGGTTACAAACTATGTCATTTATTAATCCAGCAACACTTCACGCCATTGAGCCCGAATCCTTTTCGGCGCAGTGCAAATTTTGTGGTCAGAAGGCAAACTTATACCATGTGGTATGGGCTTCTCAACAAAATACCAGTATTGATATAATAAATGAGCCAACGTGGGAAGGCTGGGAGGCGGCGCTGTTCAGCTCGGACCTCGAGGAACAACGAGCCCTCGTCGAAAGAGCACGGGCAGCGACTTTTACCAACAGTGTCCCGGACTAGGGACCCGCCCAGCCTTCCCTCAACCTAAGCCATAGTCAATAAATGTTTTCATCATCATCATCATGATCAATTGGCCCTAATTGGCTATACAAGGCCATGCGACATTTTCCAATGAAAATAGCAGTGACTGAAATTTTTCATACTTTCACAATCATCTTTTAGCAAATAATGACCTCCTTATGTTTCGCACTACATGCACCACAGTGTCAGCAAATAAATTGCAATGCTGTTTGTACAGCAAGCGACTGCAGGAAAGGGACACGTCTGGGCGATATTTTTGAGGTAGTCGTGTAAGCCAGATATCACCCAAGTTTCCAGGGAAAAAAAAACATTATGGCATGTAATTTCTTCCTAACAAAGATCGCCAAAGCACTGCTTGCTGGGAACTTATTCTCGGCAAATAATATCAACAGAGTGTATGCAGCGGAGCATGAATTCGGACGGCCCGAAAACCTGGGCCGGGCTAGAAAATTGCTGTTATTATGGGTCTGGGCCTGGCTCGGGCTTGACGTCGCAGCCCTGGGCTTGCAGCTTGCAGTGGCGGAACCAGACCAGGCTTGGTAAAGCTATGTATGGCTTCTTTTGGAGATGATGGAATTCCAGAACTAAAATCATTCCAGTGGTTTATGAATAAATTGCTACTAGTACATATGTTAACAGCGAATGAGAGAAAGCTAATTTCTAAACAGTTTAATCAGTGCCACTCGGTGCTTTGTCCAAGAAATTTAGGATGAACATGCAAGGTAAACTGAATGTCGTCAAGCGAGAAATGGACAGATTGAGCATTGATATCTTGGGTAGCAGCGAGCTCAAGTGGACTGGAATTGGAGAATATAATTCCGGCGACCATTATGTCTTTTATTGTGGGCACGAATCCAGGAGAAGGAATGGGGTCTCTCTCATAGTAAACAGAAGAATGGGAAAAGCAGTGCTAGGGTACAATCCCAAAAACGACCGAATGATTTCACTTCGGATCCAAGGTCACCCTTTAAACATTACAGTTATCCAAGTCTATGCACCAACCACTACTGCTGAAGAAGCTGACATTGAGAGATTGTATGCTGACCAGCAATGCCTTTTAGACCACACTGCATCGTCAGACGTCCTTTTTCTCATAGGAGACTGGAATGCTAAGGTGGGGAGTGAAGAAATATCCGGAATTACAGGCAAGTTCGGTCTTGGTGAGCTAAATGAAGCTGGGCAGAGGCTAATAGAGTTTTGTCAAGAAAACAACTTGACCATAGCGAATACTCATTTTCAACAGCACAAGAAGCGCCTGTACACATGGACTTCACAGGACGGTCTGTGCAGGAATCAGATTGATTATAATCTTTGCCGGCAGAGCTGGAGAAGCGCTATACAACCAGTAAAAACAAGACCTGGCACCGATCATCAGCTGCTTATTGCCAAATTTAAGCTTCGATTGAGGAAAACGAAGAAAACTAGAGGCCTTTCAGGTATGATTTGGATCAAATTCCATCAGAATATGCTGTGGAAGTGAGGAATCGATTTCAAGAATTAGATCTAGAAGTCAGACAGCCTGAAGAGATGTGGACTGGTGTTCGCGATACAATACAAGAAGTTGCTACTAAGGTAGTTCCAAAGCAAAAGAAATGCACGAAAGCAAACTCGTTATCTGAAGAGGCTTTGCAAATAGCTGAGGAAAGGAGGACAGCAAAAGTTATGGGGGAAAGAGAAAGATACAAGGTTCTCAATACCCATTTTCAGAAAATAGCAAAGAGAGATAAGAATGCCTTCCAGAACAAAAAGTGCCAAGCATTTGAGGACAACAGCCAATTGAGGAACACAAGAGCTCTGTATAAGACAATCAAAGATATCAAAGAAAGCTTCTGTGCTAAGCTGGGCGTGATAAAGGACAAATGAGGCAGGGACCTCACTGAAGCCTCATAGATAAAGAAGAGGTGGCAGGAATACACAGAGCTGTACAAGAAGAACCGGGATGCGCAAACTCAACATAAGACGGTTGGGATTACTGATATCGACCCGGGCATCCTGAACAGTGAAGTTGAATGGGCCTTAGCCAGTCTTGCAAATAATAAAGGTAGTGGAATTGATGGAGTTCCAGCTGAGTTGCTTCAAAACCTCAACCATGATGCCGTTAACATTCTGCATATATTATGTCAGCAAATGTGGATAACCCTGCAGTGGCCACAGGATAGGAGGAGGTCAGTTTATATCCCCATTCCAAAGAAGGGCAGTGCCGAAGATTGTTCCAACTACCGCACGATCGCGGTTATTTCACATGCTAGCAAGGTGATGTTGAAAACCCTCCAAGGTAGGCGGCAGCAGTATGAGGATCGGGAGCTGCCGGGCGTGCAAGCTGGGTTTCGCAAGGGCGCAAGGGCAGAAGAACTAGAGATCAGATTGCCAACCTTCGCTTGATCATGGAAAAAGCAAGATAGTTCCAGAAACCCTTCTACTTCCCATCTACTTCTGCTTTATTGATTATGCGAACGTGTTTGACTGCATAGATCACAGCAGGTTGTGGCAAGCTCTCCAAGAAATGGGAGTTCCAATTCACCTCATCTGTCTCCTTGGGAACCTGTATGAAGGGCAAGAGGCCACAGTCAGAACTGGGCATGGTCTTACTGATTGGTTTCCGATTGAGAAAGGAGTGAGACAAGGCTGCATACTGTCGCCCGGCCTATTTAACCTATATGCTGAGTGCATCATGAGGAAGGCCGGTCTGGGCGAGTCTTCAGCTGGAGTGAAGATTGCTGGAAAACGTATCAACAACATTAGATATGCGGATGATACCACTCTAATGGCAGAAAGTGAAGTGGAACTGAATATACGTCTGATGCGCGTACAAGAAGAGAGTGAGAAGTTTGAGCTTAAACTGAACATTAAAAAAACAAAGATCATGGCGCCTTGCCCTATCAAGGTATGCAGCATCAAGGGACAAGAAGTGGAGGCTGTGACAGGTTTTCTCTTTTTGGGCTCCAAGATTACCCCGGAAGGAGACTGCAGCCACGATTACGAGATGCCTGCTTCTGGGAAAGAGAGCATTGCTAGCCTTAACCGCCTAGTAAAGAGCAGAGACATTAGACTGCCAACCAAAATCCGTGTAACTCGTGCTATGGTCTTTCCAGTTGTGATGTATGGATGCGAGAGTTGGACTGTGAAGAAGGCTGATCGCCCAAGAATTGACGCGTTTGAATTGTGGTGCTGACGGAGACTCTTGAGAGTTCCTTGGACTGCCAGAAGATCAAATCAGTCCATATTGTCGACCATAAACCCTGAATTCTCATTGGAGAGTCAAATTCTAAAGCTAAAACTCAGCTACTTTGGTCATCTGATGAGAAGAGAGGAGTCACTGGAGAAAGATTTGATGTTGGGAAAGGTTGTAGGGCACCGGAGAAGGCGTAGGCAGCGAACGCGGTGGTTAGATGGCATCCTCGAGGCGCTGCAGATGAAGTTATGTGATGTTAGAAAGACAGCGAGAGACCGGAAAACGTGGCGTGATATGGTCCATAGGGTCACGAAGAGTAGGACACGACTGAACTGAACTGAACTGGATTGGCTCGGGCTTGACACCGCAGGCCTGGGCTTGCAGCTTGCAGTGGCGGAACCAGGCCAGGCTGGGTAAAGCTGTGTATGGCTTCCTTTGGAGATGGAATTCCAGCACTAAAATCATTCCTGTGGTTTATGAATAAATCGCTACTAGTACATATGTTGACAGCGAATGAGAGAAGGCTCATTTGTAAACCATTTAATCAGTGCCACTCGGTGCTTTGTCCAAGTAATTTATTACGAACGTGCCAGGCTCCATTCAATGACACAAGTGAAAAAAGTTGGAAAGGAAAAGCTCAAAACCAGATAGCGAACTGTACTACAATGCAGGTGTTATGAAGTGCTGTAACCTGTCACGCATGACATGACCCGTTTGCATGAGCATGTGCCTACTGAAGTACTCAACACCATCAGCTTAGGATTTCTCAGAAATCAGTGAGCAAGAGAGTAGCTTCTAAGCTTTGTGTTACCGCTAACAGCTGGACATTTGAAGCCTCATAACAGCCCCTGCAGCGGTAGCGTAGCGGTAGAGCATCCGCCTCGCATGCAAGAGGACTGGGGTTCAAATCCCGGTGCCGCGCAATTCTCCACCGGATGAACAAAAAAAAAAATCCGAGTGTCGATGGAATTGCATAAACAGGTTTGGAGTGCGACCTGATGTCGGTGAACACCTCCGGCAACGCACTCCCTCACCAGAACAGGAGTTGGCCACCCTGGTGCAGTAATTGGCCACAACCTCCTATTATAAGCTCCATAAAACCCCGGCCCTCAGTCACCAGCGGCTGCGGAACAACTGACCACGGCGGCGGTCAGACCTGTGACGCAGCAGGGGGTGCTAAGAAAGCCTGGCTCCGCTGGACAGGCCGCCATTGGAAACTGACCCTGGCAACGTTTAATGCTAGAACCCTAGCTAGTGAAGCTAGTTTAGCAGTGCTGTTAGAGGAACTAGAGGGCATGAAATGGGATGTCATAGGGCTTAGTGAGGTTAGGAGGCCGAATGAGGCATATACTGTACTGAAGGATGGGCATGTACTGTGTTATCGAGGTTTACCAGAGAGGCGACAACTAGGAGTAGGTTTCCTTGTCAATAAGTATATAGCGGTTAACATAGATGAATTCTATAGTATTAATGAGAGGGTTGCAGGCATCGTAATTAGGCTTAATAAGCGGTATAAACTGAAGGTTGTACAGGCCTATGCACCTACAAGTAGTTATGATGACCAGGCAGTTGAAAGCTTCTATGAAGATGTAGAATCGGCAATGCGAAAAGTAAAGACGCAGTATACTGTACTAATGGGCGACTTCAATGCCAAGGTAGGGAAAAAACAGGCAGGAGACAAGGCAGTAGGTGACTATGGCGTTGGTTCTAGGAATAGCAGGGGGGAGTTACTAGTTGAGTTTGCAGAGCGCAGTAACTTACGAATCATGAATACCTTCTTCAGCAAACGGAAGAACCGGAAATGGACATGGAAAAGTCCTAACGGAGAGACTAAAAATGAAATCGACTTCATAATGTGTTCAACCCCCGCCATTGTGAAGGATGTAGAGGTAATCGGGAAAGTGCGATGCAGTGACCACAGGATGGTGAGGTCCCGAATTAGCCTAAATCTGAAGAAGGAACGCAACAGATTAGTAAGAAAGAAACCCATCAACGAATTAGCGGTGAGGGGGAGGGCAGAAGAGTTCAGGATCTCGCTACAGAATAGGTATTCAGCTCTAACTGAGGATGGCGACATTACCCTAGAGGCAAGGAACAATAATTTCAGAGATATCATTACTGAGTGCGCGGTAGAAGTAGGCGGTAGGATAGTTAGAGAGGATACCGGTAAGCTGTCTAAGGAGACGAAAGATTTGATTAAGAAACGCCAGAGTATGAAAGCTTCCAATCCAACAGACCAGATCGAATTGGCCGAGATATCAAAGCTAATCAATAAGCGCAAGGTGGCCGATATAAGGAAGTATAACATGGAGAAAATTGAGCATGCTGTAAAGAACGGGGGAAACCTTAAAGCGGTAAAGAAGAAATTGGGCATAGGCAAAAACCAGATGCATGCGATAAGGGACAAGGCGGGCAACGTTATCACTAATATGGACAAGATAGTCAAAGTAGCCGAGGAGTTCTATACAGATCTCTACAGCAGCCAAAGTAGTCAGGACCGTAATGAGATTGGCGGTAGGGAAAAACAGTCAGACGTTCCACCAGTGACGAAAGACGAGGTCAAGAAAGCATTAGAAACTATGAAAAGGGGGAAATCAGCTGGAGAGGATCAGATAACTACAGATTTGCTGAAGGACGGGGGGGATATCGTGCTAGAAAAACTGGCCACCCTGAATACGCAGTGCCTGGTGTCATCGACGGTACCGGAACCATGGAAGAATGCAAACATTATCCTCATTCACAAGAAAGGGGACTCTAAGGACCTTAAAAATTACAGACCAATCCGCTTACTCTCTGTTACGTATAAGGTATTTACTAAGGTAATCGCTAATAGAATCAGAACAACCTTAGACTGCAATCAATCAAAGGATCAAGCAGGGTTTCGGAAACGGTACTCTACTATCGATCATATCCATACCATCAACCAGGTGATAGAAAAATGCTCGGAATATAACCAGCCCTTATACATAGCATTCATTGATTACGAAAAAGCATTTGACTCAGTGGAAACCTCGGCGGTGATGCAGGCATTGCGAAATCAGGGGGTAGACGAGCCGTACGTGAAAGTGCTGGAAGATATATATAGTGGCTGCACAGCAACCATAGTTCTGCATAAAGAAAGTAACAAAATTCCCATAAAGAACGGTGTTAGGCAAGGAGACACAATCTCCCCAGTACTATTCACAGCTTGTTTAGAGGAAGTATTCAGAGACTTGGAATGGGAGCAGTTAGGGATAAGGGTAGATGGAGAATACCTCAGTAATCTGCGATTTGCTGATGACATTGCCTTGCTAAGCAACTCGGGGGATGAACTGCAAATAATGATTGATGACCTAGACAGAAAAAGTAGAAAGGTAGGCTTGAAAATCAATATGCAGAAGACTAAGGTAATGTTCAACAGCCTCGGGAAGGAACAGCAGTTTACATTAGGTAGCGAAATACTGGAAGTAGTAGGCGAATATGTCTACCTAGGACAGGTAGTAACCGCAGATCCGGACCATGAAAAGGAAATAACAAGAAGAATAAGATTGGGATGGTGCGCATTTGGCAAGCACTAGCAGATTATGACTAGCAGCTTACCGGTATCGCTCAAGAGGAAAGTATACAACAGTTGCATCTTGCCTGTACTCACCTATGGGGCTGAAACGTGGAGGCTAACCAAGAGAGTTCTACTTAAGTTGAGGACAACCCAGAGGGCTATGGAACGAAAAATGGTAGGGGTAACATTAAGAGATAGAAAGCGTGCAGAGTGGGTCAGAGAAATAACTCAAGTTACCGACATTCTAGTGGAAATTAAGAAGAAGAAATGGACATGGGCAGGACATGTAGGGCGAAGAGAGGATAACCGATGGTCGCTGAGGGTAACAAACTGGATTCCAAGGGAAGGAAAGCGTAGCAGGGGGCGGCAGAAAGTTAGGTGGGCGGATGAGATTAAGAAGTTCGCAGGGGTCAAGTGGATGCAGCTAGCACAGAACCGGGTTAAGTGGAGAAATATGGGAGAGGCCTTCGCCCTGCAGTGGATATAATCAGGCTGATGATGATGATGAACAGCCCCTGGACAAGGCCCTTCAATTGACTGTTCAGCAGGCAGCCATCTGTTCATAAAAATTATTTGACTGTCTGCCTTGCCCCGCCCCTTCCCCCCCCCCCCCCCCCCAAGAATGTCTCTACGCTGTAATAAATGCCGTAGGATAAGAGGTGATTGATTTAGGAATCTTCACATATTCAATAACATATACATGCACAATAAACAGACACTACCGCTTTTCGTCTCCACAGAAATGCGGCAATGTGGCTGTGATTTCTTCAATGAATATGTAAATTTATTGTTTTTCCTGCCCTTGTCCACTCACGTTCCTAGGGCAATGTTGCCAAGGGCACTTTTTGTAGATGATTAAGCAATGAACTTGCACCAAGCGCCAATTGCTTATGATGAGTAATTGTTAAAATGCCCGTAATCCATACCTTTTAAAAGTACATTGTACTAGATAGCTTTACATAAAACGTCCGATCAAAATATTCTTCACCAAGCCTTTGCTTCTGTCGATGCTTTAACTGTGCCCTTCTCTACCAAGAATACTTTACAAGGCTTGTCTCTCATCATGATTTATTGTTATGTGCTAGTTAAGCAATACCTTTCTAAGGCATCTGCTCAGACTTACTTTGCAGGTTTGGCACGGGCCCTGTCGTGGAAGCGCAGGCCGGGTCCGGGCCATGTAATCATTGCCGATGGGCTTGAAACCATATGGACCCGGGATAGCCTTTCAAACGTGGGCCAGGGAAAGGGCTGGAAAATCCAACCCATGCAGGGCTCTAGTAAGGAGTGTAAGAAACTAAAGGTACAGGTAAAAAAAATCACACACACATAAGGGGAGTTCAGTAGTGATTTCATTACTTCGGAGCACCGCTACGTGGTCTCCGGGCTACTATTGAGTTATCTAAACGGTATTTACGTTATCATTTCTGCTGTCTCAACACAGCTTATCCTTTTGTTGTACCCGACGCAAACTAGGTAAAATTTCATCAAGGGTACGCATACTATCATCCATATAGCTGCCGCTTTTGGCTGTAAAAGATTCAGGGCTAGTTTCGAGCTTTTGGTGCTCAATCTGTATCACTAGTTTCAAGCTCGTGATGCTCGAGCGATATCATAGGTAAGTACTTCACCCGGATGTGATCAAAACGAACAGCGTCTGGAGAATCGGGACCAAGAACGAAAAAAGCATGAAATTAGCTTCGTCGCCCTAAGCAGCTAATCACTGACGAGTGCCGTGAGTATCTGGTCGATAGAAGACAAAGCATCAAGTGCCAGTCAGCAGCATCATCATAAGACAGTGCAGTGCTCGCCTTCAACCGTGCTAAATTGGCGCGTGCTGTAAGTGCATACCTTTGCACGAATCCCTGCAGTATGCGACAAATAAGAACGGTAAGCGGACAACATATAACCACGAACATCGCACACAAAAAGGGCAGCTAAAATTTGAACATGGCGGCTCCTTCATTGTCATGCTTTATCCACAACTAATCAAATCTTTTCACAGACCGGACACTAACCTTTCTGTACCGAAGCCGCAGCAGATGTTCCAGGGTTGTTCATGGCGCGCACACCAGACAGTTCGATCGCACCCGTCCATGCAACGGGCACAGTCTCGTTTACTACAACAAACGCCGCGCCACCAAACCGCCGCCGCGGCACCCCCCACCCCAGCAGGATGGGCGACGGGCGACGAGCGGTAACCCGCCGTGCCCCCAACTAGGGACAATCCGACCTAGGGTTTACTAGGGATTCAGGGCGGCTGTCGAGCAAAAATCCAGGCAACACTGGCGTTATTCATGGCGAGTTTTAGCCGCTTCCATGCAGGGCATCCCCTGAACCAACTTTACTACACCATTTCCAGTTCTCAAACTCCCTCCATGGCACGGCGGCCGTCGAAGCGTGGCCCCTTTGCGTTTCCGCTCACCAGATCGCGCGGCGGCCACGGATAGCGGGGCCCCGAGCAGCGCAACGCGAAGCACTTACGGCTTGCTTTGAAAATCGCGTAATTTGCCTTAACATTGTGGCATGCGTTGCGTTGCGCATATTTTTGCTACTCATTAGGGCTCTATTCAGACATTGGGGAGAGGATATAATCGAGTGGAAGGAACTCGAGAAAGCACGAGCGGTGAAGCTGCCTTGAACTAACTTTCATTTACGCTCTTTGCGTGCAGTAATTGCTGAAAACAAGAAATAAACAGAAGGAAACAGCTTCTCTGAGTGGCGTAGCGCATTTATTGTGAGGCGCAAAGAACGCACAAACATATTTCACTTGGTCAACACCCCTTTACAACAGACGAGCTTACTCGTTATGGTGACTTTCACACATGCATGGTTCCTAGGCGGCGGTTCACATCCCTCGCATAAAAGTGAATGCGCGCGTGAACGTGAGCTTGTGCTGATCGCAACCCAGCCGCGTTAGGGTTGCCACAGAGACATTCCTCATCAAGTGAAAGTGAAATGGACTCATTTGCAACTCTTTTAAAGTGCAGCATCTTCCTGCTGGGTTGCCTCGGGCTTCCTTCTTTGAAGCGCCGATATGTGGTGAAATATGCATCGGTACCTACTACTGGAGCTTCTAAACTTATGTCCGGCAGTTAACTTTCTTATTATATATAGATGATGTGGTGTTCCAGATGGTCCGTTGATCCGGGGACACGTTGCAGGAAACGGACGGGACAACTTTTCGAGCACTACGGGTACTTTATTGAGCGGGTCAGAAACACATTTTGCTTTCGCGAACACAGTTCGCGGCTTCCTGCCCCCAGTCGTAAGTCGGCAGTCAGTCTCCCAGTCTGTCCTTTTCGCGCCCAAACACCCATCTTAAGTATACCTTTTCAACATCCTGGGGACCAACCTCGTGGCCAATCGGAGGAACATAGCTTCTTCCAGCCAATCAGAATGACAAAGCCACATTTTAAATAACCAATGCAACATCGACACCTCCGAGATTGGTCGCTCGCGAGCACCGCGTGCCTCCCACCAATCGTTCGCCCTTTCCCCCTGTTGAGATGACGCACAGATCACCATCATCATCATCATCATCATCATCAGCCTGACTATACCCACTGCTGGGCGAAGGCCTCTCCCATATTTCTCCACTTAACCCAGTTCTGTGCTAGCTGCATCCACTTGACCCCTGCGAACTTCTTAATCTCATCCGCCCACCTAACTTTCTGCCGCCCCCTGCTACGCTTTCCTTCCCTTGGAATCCAGTTTGTTACCCTCAGCGACCATCGGTTATCCTCTCTTCGCACTACATGTCCTGCCCATGTCCATTTCTTCTTCTTAATTTTTATTAGAACGTCGGTAGCTGGAGTTATTTCTGTGACCCATTCTGCACGCTTTCTATCTCTTAATGTTACCCCTATCATTTTTCGTTCCATAGCCCTCTGGGACGCACAGATATTCTCTCAAAATCAGGGGCGAGACAAAACAAATGAGCAAAGGCGCATGAACGCCACCTTCACCAGCAATGCATACACGTGCAAGGGCACACAGGGCAGCAAGAATTACGAGGGTAGCGTCCGGACCTCGCTGGCCGTAAGCAGAGCAGCAAAAAGAAGAGAATTTATTGCTACCACGCTCATCAACACGAGCGCCGTGTGCTGCGGCGATGTTTACGTCAACTTTAGAACCGACAGCACCGGATGTGCCTCACTGTTCTCCCGCGTCTGGGCCGGCTCGGCGAGAGCGCCACGGGGATATTTATGTTCACGCGAGAGTCGACGGCGCGCACCCTTCCGCTCGAATACTACGAAGGCATCGCATTAGAAACGGCAGCCCCGCCTCGCGCGAGCGCAGCCGGAAACACGAGACCGCTTGTGTGTAAACGGCGCGTCCCGAGCGACCGTCCGTTTTCGTGTTTTGTTTTGCCAGCTAGCGATTGCGTCGGTGCCGCCCCATTGGTAATGCGCTGAGCAGGGAAGATAATAAACCTTCGCCCCTTATTGGTCTGAGCTGACAGGTTAAACGATGACGCGGAGATGGTGTCGCTCTCCGCAGTCTCCACGTCGCCGGCACGCCAGACTTGTACGGATCTGTCTTTGAAACTGAAACAACGTGTGCTATCCGTAAGACAACCCTGGGTTTCCCACACGGCTGCAACAGCAACCAGCACACTCCTCCGCTCGCGCAGGCCAGAGGTCACGGCGGCGTGCGCATTTGCAGGCCCCTTAAGTGGTACGAGCGGCAGATGCGGCGTAGGTCGTTTTCCCCGAGAGTCATAATTCCCGCATCTGGCGCCGTGATGCCTACTCTGTCTCACGGTCCGACCACCGCCTCACAAGGTCTCAGTCCCGAACTCCCAGTCAAATAACGTTTCCTCGCATATTTTAAGTTCAACGGGCGCCCGGACGCGTCCTCATAAAAAAACCCTGACAACAAAGTGAACAATCAGAAAGAAAAGACAAACAGAAGAAGCGAGCCGGCTGTTTTGGAGTGCTCCCCTCCTCCACAACGGCCCGACAACTTAACACCGGCTGACACAACTGGCAATCTGCGCGCTTGCCGGCTTTATATACTACATATATCGAGCGAAGCAGTATACAACACTGTCCTCTACTGAACCTCTGTAGTAGCTGTGTTCATCACTCGTTTGTTCATGAAGGGACAATGGAAACTAAGTAATTTTTAAGAACCTAGCCTCAATTTCACTCTGCAATTGCGAAGACCGCTGGAAAGGCATATCGCTCGAACAGAACTAGCTTAAGCTAGCTCTGTTCGAGCGATATGCCTTTCCAGCGGTTTTTGATATTTCATCCACACCTACAAGTACAGCACTTAGTTCCCCTTGAACACTTTCACGCAGTGATCTTTTTATAGGTGTGTACAAGCTCAGCAAGCGAAATATTTGCGATAAATTCACGACAGTAGGATGGGATTCATCACCTCAAGTGAGCGTGCCGGGCCAAAATGCTGCTTAAAACAAAAACAAGCATTATATAATAAACGTGCGCATCTGTAACTTTAAAGGTAAACTGAAACTGACATTCTGTTACCACAACGGGTCGTGGTTAAGCTTGACTGTCAATATGTAAATTGCGCCCTTGTTGAATAGGCAACTGATAATGTCTAGCGTCGATGACAATGTGACACGTATGGACTCCGTTGTCATTGGCGAGGCAAACAGCTTCGTGCTCTTTTCGACTGCGTTTTTCTCAGTCGTGTTCGAAAGATTTCGAAAGGTACTTCGGACAATTTGGGAAGAGCTAGGTTAGGTATGGCATCGTCTTTCAGTGCCCATGTGTCACGTGGTATCGTCCTCAAATTCCCACAAATGTTGTGTTCGAACACTTTTGAAATATCCTCCTCGTGGAAATGGAGATCATAAATTGAACACGAGCTCGAAAGCTTTTTTCCTGCCTTGGTATTGCGCGCTCCCATAGCTGCAGGCGATCAGCGTTTTTTTTTTTTTTTTTTTTTGGGGGGGGGGGGGGGGGGGGGGGAGCGGCCTGAAAAAATTTCTCTTCTCTCCAACAGATTGTCCAGAACCGTAACCGTTTTTATAACCCGGCATGAAACAGAGTGGCACGATTCACTGTCATACTCTGCGCGACAACCGCGCATACAAAAGCAAACGTTTCCAGACGTGCACGCTGCCGCAGGACAAGCCCGGCACCCACCACAGCGTGCTGTTCGCTACGTTCGCTGCGCCTAGTAACACGTTGGTGTCAAAAACATCGTTGTGCTGCTATTCGCCGGGCCAGGGCCAGGCACGCACACGCGCTTTGAAAAGAGCGCGCGCCGCGGTGTTCAGTCCGGCCGTGGCAGGGCTGGATGGAGGGATGGAATATAGGAGCATGCTCATTTTTCTCTCTATATCTTAGTTATTTTTTTGGTTAACTATACCATCATTCTATTTATTGAATTTTTGTTTCTACCTTACTAACATTCAGTCACTTTTCTGCATTTAAGCCACCAATCTTCCAGTCGTTTTTTGCTAGCTTCTACCGCAGGTTTATTCACCCAGCCACTGGCGAATATACCCCAGAGCTTCAGGAAGGGTGACTGCACCTGCATCGACTTCCGGATAGACACCATTTCATTCGAGTATAACATGGTCAATTGTTTCACTGGAGTTACCGCATACAGCACATGCGTCATCTTCATTTTTAAATTTATTTTTGTAGCTTCGTGTTCTAAGGCACGCTGATCTAACTTCAAAAAAGAGGGCACTGCCTCTTGAGCTATCGAAGAAAGCTTCCTTCCTGATCTGCCTTTTCCACTTTCAGTATAATTCCACATCATGTTTCTTTTCCATCGAATTTATTCAATTTTTAACTTCTGTGTTTTAGTTTTTCACCTGTTGCTTAACGCTCTTTATTTCTTCGTCATTGTGACCAGCATACTTACTGCCTAGGTTCCTAGTTCTTTTCCTCCGTTGTGAGTCAACGCTGCTAGGTATAGGCATTTAAATACTTTAGCTGCCCATCTGTTACTGTCCAATTTCCTCAGGCGTTCCTCATATAATATTTTACTCTGAGCTTCCCGTACTTCGAAAGATGCCCAGCCCATATCTCCCTGTACCGCCTCATTTGTAGTTTTGCCGTGGGCACCTAGTGCTAATCGTCCAACGGATCTCTGATTTGTTTCTAATGTCGACTGTACCTCCGATTTTAGGCACAAAACCGCATTTCCGAAAGTAAGTCCGGGCACCAGAATTCCTTTCCAAATACCCCTCAATACCTCATACCTATTGTATCCCCACAATGCCTTATGCTTCATTATCCCGGCATTCCTTCGCCCTTTGGCCTTAAGTGATTGCTAATGCTTTGCAATGTATGCCAATCCTACGTTTACCCATAGCCCGAGATATTTATATTCTGCTACTCTGGGTATTTCATGGCCTTGCATTTGAAGACGACCCTGATCAGTCGAGCCTTTGAAAATCATCTGACCCGACTTAACTGCGCTAAAGCTGAAGCCTAGAGCATCTCCTTCGTCTCCGCAATACTTAACTAGAGTTTGCAATTCTTCCAGACTCTCAGCTGGCAGTACAATATCGTCTGCATACATCAAACCGGGGAGGCGCTGCTCTACCGCCTTTTTACCTAATCTATATGACAGGTTAAAACCTAGGTTACTTTGTTGTATCTTCCGTTCCAGGTTTATCATATAAAGCATGAACAGCAGCGGTGATAGAGGACCGTTCAGCTCAGTCGTTCAGTCGTGTCCGACTCTTCGTGACCCTATGGACCATATCACGCCACGATTTCTGGTCTCTCACTATCTTGCAAACATCACATATCTTCATCTGCAACGCCTCGAGGATGCCATCTACCCATCGCGTTCGCTGCCTACCCCTTCTCCAGTGACCCTCAACCTTTCCCAACATCAATCCTTTCACCAGCAACACCTCTCTTCTCATCAGATGACCAAAGTAGCTGAGCTTTAACTTTAGAATTTGACCCTCCAATGAGCAGTCAGGGTTTAAGGTCGACAATATCAACTGATTTGATCTTCCGGCAGTCCAAGGAACGTTGAAGAGTCTCCGCCAGCACCACAATTCAAACGCGTCAATTCTTCGGCGGTCAGCTTTCTTCACAGTCCAACTCTCGCATCCATACATCACAACTGGAAAGACCACAGCACGAGTTATTCGGATCTTGGTTGGCAGACTAATGTCTCTGCTCTTTACTAGGCGGTCAAGGCTAGCCATGGCTCTCATTACCAGAAGCAGGCGCCTTCTAATTTCATGGCTGCAGTCTCCTTCCGAAGTAATCTTGGAGCCCAAGAAGAGAAAGTCTGTCACCACGTTTTGTCCCTTGATGCTCAAGGACCTGATATGGCAAGATGCCATGATCTTTGTCTTTTTAATGTTCAGTTTCAGCCCAAACTTCTCACTCTCTTCTTGTACGCGCATCAGAAGCCTCTTGAGTTCCTCTTCACTTTCTGTCATTAGTGTGGTATCATCCGCATATCTAAGGTTGTTTCCCAGCAATCTTCACTCCAGCTGAAGACTCATCCAGACCAGCCTTCCTCCTGATGCACTGAGCATATAGGTTAAATTGGCAAGGCGACAGTATGCAGCCTTGTCTCACTCCTTTCTCAATCGGAAACCAATCAGTAAGACCATGCCCAGTTCGGACAGTGGCCTCTTGCCCTACATACAGGTTCCTGAGGAGACAGATGAGGTGAATTGGAACTCCCATCTCTTGGAGAGCTTGTCACAATCTGCTGTGATCTACGCAGTCAAACGCTTTCGCATAATCAATAAAGCAGAAGTAGATGGGTTTCTGGAACTCTATTGCTGTTTTATGATCCAGCGAAGGTTGGCAATCTGGTCTCTAGTTCCTCTGCCCTTGCGAAACCCAGCTTGCACACCCGGAAGCTCCCGATTCACATACTGCTGCAGCCTACCTTGTAGGAGTTTCAACATCACCTTGCTAGCATGCGAAATAAGCGCGATCGTAACAATCTTTGGCACTGCCTTTCTTTGGAATGGGGATGCAAACTGACCTCCTCCAATCATGTGGTCACGGCAGGGTTGTCCAAATTTGCTGACATAATGTATACAGAACGTTAACAGCCTCATGGTTGAGGTTTTGTAGCAGCTCAGCTGGAATGCCATCAATGGTTCGCAGAGTTTTACGCTCGAATGTGTATCAGGCTCTAAAGACGCCGCAGCGAAGGTCTCGTGAAATTTCGAGCACTTACGGTTCATTAATCTACAATGACATCACACCGCTTTGCTTTTCGCTTCCGTCGAATGGATTAAGAATATATTTTATTGGATTATTGCAGATCACGTTAAAGTGGAATAAGTAGGATGAGCTGTTTGTGCGAATGATGGTTGCGCGAAAAAGACGCACACTAGGCAAGGTGCGGGACGAGCGCAAAGACGTTAGTGGATTCTAATGGATCACTTGAATCACGACAGTCCCATTTAAATTAATTTTTTTTCAGTAAGCAGGAATTAAGGCAGACAGCACTAGATTAAGGGTAGATTCAAGTATATGAGGTGGGTTATTTTTGATACTGTGCGTTATGGGGGTATTCTAGAGGAAGAATGTATTAAGTTGAATTAGGTGTGCTGGATGGTATTAGGTTTGGGGCTCGCGTGGCTCAGCCCACCGCTGACGCCAGTTGTTACGTGCGGCTCGCGGCCCCTCGGTAGCGTTGGCCTGGCGGCTCCGTGGCTCGGCAGACGGCATCAACGGTTCCAGCAAAGACGAGGCGAGGCGTCTTCTAACGAAACGACCTTTACTACAACGTCATGAAGAAACGGGCAGAGAAGACCCGCAGAGAATACAGACACTCTCACGCAGCTGGTGTCTAGCGTCGTGTCAACGGCGCGTCAAAATAGTCTGTGTTTCAGCGGAGTCTGCCGCTGCTTTTTATAGGCTTGCCAGTTCACAGGGAAAGGGAGAGCCCTCACAGGGAAAGAGAGAGCCCAAAAAGTTTGGACACGACGGATGACTCAATCGCAGGTGGCCCGACCGCATCTCCTCCACCTCCCGCAGACGGGCGAGAGCGACGCACTCTCCCTCGAGCTCTGGGCTTGTGTGCGTGTGTGTGCCAGCGTTTGCACACACACGCACGCACACACATTTGGCGCGTGGCAAGATTACGTCGAGACTTGCCCGCGGGAGGAAGCGTTGGGCGGCCTATGGACGGCGCCGAAATGGCCGATCCGCTCGCAGTTCTGCCTGTTGCTATGCGGTGGCCGCGTCAGCTGACACACTTGTCGGTGGCGAAACGTAACAATGGTTACCGAGCATTCTGATGAATGGCGGAAGTGAATTACGTTTTGGTGGGCTGTGGGTGTGTCAAAGAGATTGAAAGGCCTGTAACTCACGCCGAGTGGGCTACTCCAATTGTGCCGGTAATGAAAAAGGATGGCACCGTTTGTGCAGCTTTTAAAGTAACCCTAAACCCTGCATGCGAGCTGTCTGTTATCGATTTTATTTTTGCTTCTTTGAATGGCGGCGAAGCAATTACACAACCTTCTTGTCCGTAAAATGTGCAGGAACTGCGTGCATTTTTGGGCATGATTACATTTTACGGAAACTTCATATCGAGGTTATCACCCGTGCTTACACCTTTGTACAAGATGCTAGAAAAGAACACGATGAATTTGCGAAACGAGCAGGTAGCCGAATTTATGCCAGCTAAGCAAGGCCTTCGGCGGACAATGCCCATTTCAATCCGGATGTAGACCTCAAGCTGGAGTGTGACCGATCACAATATATGGGATTGGCGCCGTGCTATTCCACACGTATGGAAAGGTGAACAAGCTCATAGGCTTCGGTTCGCGAACCTTAACAATGGCTGAAAGGAATTACTCACAGCTCGAACGCGAAGCCCTTGTCCTTGTATTTGGCGCATTGAAGTTCCGAGATTTTCTCATAGGTCGAGAGTTCACACTTGTTACCGACCACCAGCCTATGCTGGGATTGCTGAGGGCACACCATTTCGATGGCACGCACACAACGCTGGGCTTTCTTCCTTGGAGGTTTTCTTTACAAGCTCAAGTAACCGCCAGGTGCGCAACTTTTGCATGCCGAGGCCCTTAGTCGACTGTCACAACCTACGACGGAGTTACAATCAGACAATCCCCCTGATTACATTCTAGCAGGATTCGAAGACGGAACAGTGTCAGCTGATGAACTGACTGCTCATGACCCGCAACTGAAAAGGGTTGCGCAGTTGACAAAGGATGGCTGGTCGTCGACTACAAGATGTAAAGATGATGTGAGTATTGTCCGTTTTTTGGACAAAAGACAAGATCTCTTGGCCCGCGTAATAGTGCCGAAGGAAGCACGACATCGTGTTTTGCACCTACTGCACGAAACACACCGAGGGTCTTCAGCAATGAAAGCGATTGCCAGACCCTCCTTTTGGTGGCTAGGGTTGGAGCGCGATACAGAACGCTTGCAGGAGTTCTGTTTGAATAAATGTACTCAATAATCATACCGTCAAAATTCGTCGATAGTTCTAAGAGTGCCAAATTTAATTTCCTAAACTTAATGCACAATCCTTGAAAACCATCTTCTGTTCCCTCTTCTACTCACTGCCAGCACTTGATAAAATAAAGGTCAGGTGGTCAGCACTTTACCCATCGAATATCCGGGTAAAAAACGTGCTCTAGCACGAAGTCAAAGTCATTGCTCGGAAAAGGAAATTAGTCCAATGTTGCGGCTCATTGCAGCCTAACTAGGTTACTTGAAACCGTGATTCTGGATAGAAGTCGAGACAGCGTAGCCCAACAATTGAAGGATAACCCAAAAAGGCCCAGCGTTTATGAATGAAGTATCTAAAACGCTCTGAGAGTGAACTTGCCTTCTTAGAAGCCCTTTGGTAAATTTCAGTTACTGACCGCGCATGCCTGACTCATTCGTCGCCCATGTACTTATTAGTTGTGTACTTTGTCAGGAACGGAATATATTTCGTTGGCATCTTTTAGCTTTTCACGCTGTTTTCGTGTTATCGCTGTGATCACCTTTTACTATGCCGCGTTGACTCAACTGGTTTTTTCTGACTGATTCCGCCCATGCCTGATTCATTTTTCGTCCGTGCTTGTTTATTGTTAAATGCTTCGTCTATGTCAACTGAATATCTTAACATTATTTTTGAGTTCCACCATCTTTTAGCCTTATCACCTGTTTTGTGTTTTATCGTGTTTAAGGCCCTTTACACCATGTGACATGTGTCTGCATCTGACTGCTCTGCCGCTGCTCTCGTGCCTATTGCGCACGTTTTTTCTCAATAAAGATCAGTCGTCAGTCAGCGCTCTTTTCTGTCCCTTCCTCTTTTCTCCTTCAGGCTATTTCATTCGTGCTGAAGTTTTTTCATATCTTTGCGAACGAGTAGCAAGGAAACGGACTTTATAAAATCGGCCAAAACTTCGTCTTGCACTGGTCTTTTTATCGGCAGACCTCTATCGGCACTCTGCACTACAGCAGGCGAAGTTTGTGTTCCACAGAAAGAAATGCTTGCGTTTAACCCCCGTAACCCTCCCCCCCCCCTCCTCCTATATATCCATATCTACAGTACTCTAACTTAATATATTACGATCCGCACATAATTATACTGTTAACAAACCGTAGACACAACAAAACGTTTAATCCACGTTTTTCGGCGAAATGCGCCTCTAATTTATTGCAGTCCCCCTTTTGTTTACATTTATAGCCCTTTACTTGATGTAATCCAACTTGTTTGCTTTTTTACACCCCGCCCATTAACCAGTTTACTGGACCAACGCGACTAAGTCGCCGTTGCGTTAATGTAACCCTGTTTTTTTTTTCGCGTTTTCTGGTCGCCGGACGGCTCTGGCATTCATTACTAATGACACCTATAAGGCTTTCATCTTAAAACCACAAGATAAGCCTTCCAACAATCCTAGGGACGATAAAAGGCCTGGAAAGAGAGGCTGACAGGAGCTAAGTAGACCTTCCGTAGTTTATTTTTTCACGGCGGAATGCGCATGCAGCGTTTTGAGCCACTGCGCAGCCGACACGTTTTATCTTCCAGAGCCCATGACAGGGCTGCCGCCCTAATTAAGCGAGCGCTTTGGAGAGCATTACGAAGGTAATTGGACGCATTGGATTGATACAAGCGCCCCCGCGAAGAGGCAAGTAACGTACTAATGAATAGCCAGCGCGTCTAACGTCTCCCTTCCTCGCCTGAGAGCAAGGGAAATTTTCTCTCCCCCGTCTATACCCTCGCACCAAGCGCGCATGAGAGACAGGCATGCCACCACTCCGTCCCGCACTCAATCCGCATCCCTTTGCCGTGGCCCTTATATTTGTGACGGGGGCTGTACACCCTTCGATTTCCTTGCGCTAAATATGCTTGACTTTTTTATCGGGAAGCAACCCTTTGAATGACATTATAGCTTCAGTTGTGAGTCAATTCGACGTAGTACCGCACATAATTGCATTGACATAAGGCTGCTGCTGCTGTGGTTATTTTATTATATTATATATACAAAAGGGAGGAAAAGATGTTTGCTAGCCCCGGTATCGTCTATCTGAAGCACCTGAACTGGAGCGGCGGAATTTATGCCGAGGATTGAGTAGGGGAAATAAAAAGGTGAGCAATATGGAGAAAGAGAAGGGTAGATAAAAATAAAAAGAAATATATACACTATGGCACAATATACAGTAGTTTGCTTGAGGCCCACCTGCTAATGTCTTAGGTCACTGCATAAGGCTGCTTTTACCTGTTTTATGCTAATTTTGCAGCGGGGGCGTAGCGGTAGAACATCCGCCTCGCGTGCAAGAGGACCGGGGTTGAAATCCCGGTGCCGCGCAATTCTCCGCCGGATAAAAAAAAATCAACCACGTGTCGATGGAATTGCATAAACAGGTTTGGGGTGCGACCTGATGCTGATGAACACTTCCGGCAACGTGCTCCCTCACCAGAACAGTAGTTGGCCACCCTGGTGCAGTAATTGGCCGCAACCTCTCATGATTAGTTCCATAAAACCCCCTCAGTCACCAGCGGCTGTGGAACAACTGACCACGGCGGCGATCAGACCTATGACGCAGCAGGGGGTGCTAGAATTCCTGGCTCCTCTGGACAGGCCGCCATTGGAAACTGACCCTGGCAACGTTTAACGCTAGAACCCTCGCTAGAGAAGCTAGTTTAGCAGTGCTGTTAGAGGAACAAGAGGGTATGAAATTGGATGTCATAGCGCTTAGTGAGGTTAGGAGGCCGAATGAGGCATATATACTGTACGGAAGGATGGGCATGTACTGTGTTATCGAGGTTTACCGGAAAGGCAAGAACTAGGAGTAGGTTTTCTTGTCAATAAGTATAAGTATATACTTGGTGATATAGATGAATTCTATAATAATATTGTAGCATGCGTTGACGACAAAGAAGCGCAGAAGTGTGAGAGGAAGAAGTGTGCTAACCTCGAGCCTGAACTCCGACGCTGTTCGTAGAACCTTTGCCACGCCTTGGACCTCGGACGCAACTATAAAGGTCGCTGTTTACGCGACATCTGGTGGAGGTGCGGGGTACGGTGACGGGTGCGGGAACACCCAGCGCCTGTTGTACTTCCTCACGGATCATATCGGAAACTGTGGCAACCTGTGGCTGTGGAGGAATCCGCAGGTATTTGGCCACCTCTTCCCGGACTATCGCCCGGATCGTATCACGCAACGATTCTGACGAAAACGGTATGGCTTCACCTGCACTCGCGGCGTTCATAGACACTGTAGTGCGCTGGTATTGCCGGGCGCGCATGTCAAGTGCCTTCTCGATGGTAGACGCCTCACTTATGAATTCGGTGACAGTTGTTGGTGGACTTCGCATCAGGCCTGCAAATAGCTGCTCTTTAACACCTTGCATCAAAAGGCGCACTTTTTTCTCTTCCGACATGGTTGGGTCCGCGCGTCGAAAAGTCGCTTCATCTCTTCGGCGTAGGCCGTAACAGTTTCATTCGGATGTTGTATACGGCTACTTAAAAGCAGTTGCGCTTTTTCCTTGCGAAGCGTGTTGGTAAACATACGCAAGAATTCTGCCTTGAATGTGTCCCACGTTCGGAGTCCGGCTTCTTGATTTTCGAACCATGTCCTCGCAGAATCCTCCAATGCGAAGTAGAAATGGCGAAGCTTCGAGTCAGCGTTCCAGGCGTTGAAGGCAGCCACCCGGTCGAACTGCTCCAGCCAGTCTTCAGCGTCCTCATGGGGCAGGCCGTGGAAATGTGGTGGATCCCGCTGGTGGTGGAGCAGGACAGGAGTTGTTGATACCGGGGGATTCATCGCGCTGACAGAAACGCTCCTTGTTGGTCTGTGGTCAGGGAGAGGACCACACTCGGGAGGCAGACCTTGCAGTCGGCGGCTGCTCTGGTGTACTGGAGTCTCCACCTTAGGGGTGCGTCCTGGGCTTGTAGGGGGCGTCCGGCTCATGAAAATCGTACCGGCAGCTCCACCCTCTTAGCTCCACCGGCAGCTAAGAGGGTGGCAGCCATCGTAATTAGGCTTAATAAGCGATATAAACTGAAGGTTTTACAGGCCCATGCACCTACATATAGTTATGATGACCAGACAGTTGAAAGCTTCTACGAAGATGTAAAATCGGCAATGCGAAACGTAAAGACGCAGTATACTGTACTAATGGGCGACTTCAATGCCAAGGTAGGGAAAAAGCAGGCAGGAGACCAGGCAGTAGGCGACTATGGCATTGGCTCTAGGAATAGCAGGGGGGAGTTACTGTTGAGTTCGCACAGCGCAATAACTTAAGAATCACGACTACCTTCTTCAGCAAACGGAAGAACCGGAAATTGACATGGAAAAGCCCTAACGGAGAGACTAAAAATGATATTGACTTGATACTGTGTTCAACCCCCGCCATTATGTAAGATGTAGAGGTAATCGGGAAAGTGCGATGCAGTGACCACAGGATGGTGAGGTTCCGAAGAAGCCTAAATCTGAAGAAGGAACGCAACAGATTAGTAAGAAAGAAACCCATCAACGAATTAGCGGTGAGGGGGAGGGCAGAAGAGTTCACGATCTCGCTACAGAATAGATATTAAGCTCTAACCGAGGATGGCGACATTACCCTATAAGCAATGAACAATAATTTCAGAGATATCATTACCGAGTGCGATGTAGACGTAGGCGGTAGGAAAGTTAGACAGAATACCGGTAAGCTGTCTAAGGAGACGAAAGATTTGATTAAGAAAATGCAGGGTATGAAAGCTTCCAATCCAACAGACCAGATACAATTGGCCGAGATATCAAAGCTAATCAATAAGCACAAGGTGGCCGGTATAAGGAAGTATAACATGGAAAAAATTGAGCATGCTGTAAAGAACGGGGGAAGCTTTAAAGCGGTAAAGAAAAAATTGGGCATATAGGCAAAAACCAGATGTATGCGATAAGGGACAAGGCGGGCAACGTCATCACAAATATGAACAAGATAAAGTGGCAGAGGAGTTATATACAGATCTCTACAGTAGCCAAAGACGTCAGGACCGTAATGACATTGGCGGTAGGGAAAAGCAGTCAGACGTTCCACCAATGACGAAAGACAAGGTCAAGAAAGCACTAGAAACTATGAAAAGGGGAAAATCAGCTCGAGATGATCAGATAACTACAGATTTGTTAAAAGACGGGGGGAATATCTAGCTAGAAAAACTTACCACTCTGTATACGCCGTGCCTGGTGTCATCGTAGCGAAGTCGTAGGTAGCCATACTGGAAGTAGTAGGCGAATATGTCTACTTAGGACAGATAGTAACCCCAGATCTGGACCATGAAAAGAAAATAACAAATAGAATAAGATTGGGATGGAGCGCATTTGGCAAGCACTCGCAGATTATGACTAGCAGCTTACCGGTATTGCTCAAGAGGAAAGTATGCAACAGTTGCATCTTACCTGTACTCACCTATGGGGCTGAAACGCGGAGGCTAACCAAGAGAGTTCTACTTAAGTTGAGGACAACCCAGAGGGCTGTGGAACGAAAAATGGTATGGGTAACATTAAGATATAGGAAGCGTGCAGAGTGGGTCAGAGAAATCACTCAAGTTACCGACATTCTAGTGGAAATTAAGAAGAAGAAATGGGCATGGACAGGACATGTAGTGCGAAGAGAGGATGAACGATGGTCCCTTAGGGTAACAAACTGGACTCTAAGAGGAGGAAAGCGTAGCAGGGGGCGGGAGAAAGTTATGTGGGTGGATGAGGTTAAGAAGCTCGCAGGGGTCAAATGGATGCAGCTAGCACAGAACCGGGTTGATTGGAGAAATATGGGAGATGCCTTCGCCCTGCAGTGGGTATAGTCAGGCTGATGAGGATGATGATGCTAATTTTAATACACTGCTGTTCACTATCTAGTGAAATGAAGATATTTGGCTTTCACCCGTGGCATTACGAATGCGGTGTTTTAAGCATTGGCTAGAAACATGTTTTCCGAAGTGCGGAAAATTGCAGTCACGAGAAAATAACTGTTAACAACATTTACATTTGTACTAAGCGGCAGGGAACTCTAATAACTATGTTTCACGAGAATCGCGCTTGACTGTAAGGTCTCTCTACCTTGTGGTTTCGTGCTACCTTTAATGCAGATTCTTTCATTCTAGTTTTGCTATTTCAAGGACATTTCAAGGACTGCGGATATAAAGGAATGCTTGGTATTTTTTGTATCTGTTAATTATTGGTAGCATTTTTATCTGTTAAAGCAGAGTTTCCACTAGTAGCTTCTTTGGACCCAGGGCAATATTTTTTCTTTAGAATTTTGGTGTTTAGACAACAGCAAATTGACAATATACTTTTTGCGAAAGGAAGCCAATAGAATTATAAGAAACTCTGCGAACCGCGATCTGCGAACCAAGGCTAGTTTTCGCTTTCGCGTTTCGTGACCATCTTCCCAGCTCCCAGTCAAAGCAGAAAGCTGGGCTAGTTGGTGTGTCGTCTTTAATAAAAAGTCTAGCGCAAATAACACAGACACAGACATAGGAGAAGACAGGACGAGCGCTAAACATCAACTGAGGATTTACTTGCAATAAGGGGAACTTAAAAGCACTTGGTGGCACATGTGCACACTAGTCAGACCAACGATCAAAAACTAATCAAACGAGATCAAGCTGTTCCTTAGGTACACTTTTTCTTTTTCGGACAAGGTGATTGAAGGCGCACTGACACACTTATCGCCTTCCCTGCTAAAGTGATATGTTTCACATATCTCCCGCCCTAACCTTGTGCCTCCCCTACCAAGCACACACGTGGCATCAAACGCCAGCACGCAATCGCAACGCTTACAATGATTGGTCAAATGCCCCCACCCCCTCCCCCACCAATGAATCCACCAGCGAACAGTGCTTCCGTAATCGATCATTAAGGCAGCGACCAGACTGCCCCACGTAGCATCTACCGCAGGAGAGAGGTATGCGGTAAACGACGCCGGCAATGCAGGATACAAGCTTGCGCTCGTGTTTTATGGTGCAGACCGGCTTCCTGTCCTCATAACGGCTTTGCACATGCGCCCCAGCTTTTCGGGGGCGGTGAACAAAGCGTCCACACCGCACTTCTCTCCAACCATTTTTAGCCGGTGCGATAGCTGATGAACGTAAGGAATGGCTGCACGCCTCAGAATTTTGAGTCTTTTGTCGCCTGCCATGACCTGCCCTGACTTCTTTCAGGAGGCATTTCGCCACAGCCGTCGCTGTATCCTCGGGAAAACCGGCCTGCTGCAACCGGTGCACTTGCGTCTGTAAGCTGCCCTCAATTCTATTCTCACATGACCTTTCAAGAGCAGGCAACTTTTTGCAATGCACCGTTTTACCAATTTGGAATGTGCCGAATTGCATGCCAAAATTTCCTTTTTTTTTGTGCGTGGCTGGTACGACCAGCAGATGTGCCCCGTGCCAAAGTACAAACATAGTTAGAGGAACTGGAGATACCCATTTATCGAAATTTCATGTGTGAACCCAAGTTGCCCCGCCGGGGTGGCGCAGTGGTTACGGCGCTCGACTACTGTTCCCAAGGACGCGGGATTAAATCCCGGCCTCGGCGGCCGCTTTTCGATGGAGGCGAAAAGCAAGGCGCCCGTGTACTGTGCGATCAGTGCACGTTAAAGAACCCCAGGTGGTCGAAATTTCCGGAGTCCTCCACTACGGCGTCTCTCATAGCCCGAGTCGCTTTGGGACGTTAAACCCCGCAAACCAAACCAAACCAACCAAGTTTGTCTGAACATCCACCGAAAATATCTAAAACGCGTTTTACAACTTGTGGCTTTTCGCACTCATTATCAATGTTCACAAACACAATAAAATCATCCACATACCTAAAACACCTCACAACACATTTTTCTTTTTCCAAGTACGCTGCGACACGCTTGTCAAACTGACCTAAAAAAAAGATCACTACGTATGGGAGCTATGCACGAGCCTATACAGATACCATCCTTCTGCACGAACAACTTATCGTTAAAACAAATGTATACGTGGATGAAAGGTAACACACAACTAAGGCTACAAATCCATTTACTGAAACCCCGCTACTACTTTGAAATTTGACAGCATCCCCACCTTCAACCCGCTCTTTTACTGCCTCTAACAGCTCTGCTTGAGGAATACAATAAAATGGCTTCTCAACATCAACTGCCAAGACAAATTAGCTCCTAAGGCATCATCCCGCTCCTCCAACAATTCGATCCCATCCTTCGAATTGCTCACGCGAAACGGGTCTTCCACGTCTAGTTGCCTTTGTAAGTATTTCGATACCAGGCCTTGCCAGGCTTCTTTTTCTGACACGATGCTCTGAGAGGCATGCCTTCTTTGTGGGTTTTTGCCGAAAAGAAAATGTTCAGTCCCTGCAAAGTCGCTGATATTACCGACTTGTGTAGTCCTGTCAAATTGATCTGTTCGCACAGTTTTAATGCCTCTGCTTTTACTTTTTTGCCAGATAGTTTCAGGGGAATAAAATTAGCCTTTTCATGATACATCGACTTCGGTAACATGACAAATCCCCCTCTTTATCAGCAGTGAGCAAGGAAAAATTATTCTTCTTAAGGTAATGAATTGTATTGCTCACCGCTAGCGTTACCCTACATGGAAACGGCCTTCTGCATGACAAGCAGTCAACACCTTCCGAAATATATCTAGCCTTTTCCTCCACTTCTTCACATTTTCCTACTTTTCTAACCATGGTCAGGAGTCCCAGCGGAGTCTCGTTAACCTCATTACAAAATTTAGGCCCACAGCTCAAAACCCTCTGAACCTTATCCGGAAGATTACCTTCTGCTAACACAGCACCTTTTTTTTTAGGTACACCTTGAGAACACCGTTTTGCTTTTTTCCATGCACACAATGAAGGCAGCCCACAGGACCACAGAAACTCAGTAACATTATCTGCCTCTCTAGCCCAAGTCCTGATCATGGCATCACATATCACCTGGCAACTTCTCCTGGTCGCAGCATGCACAAGTAGGCACAACTGGAAATACCGGATGTGTCTCCGGAGTTCAGCACGGAAGATCTTGGTGATTCTTCTGGTATGTCGCACGCAGGGCGTGAGATATGTGAAACATATCACATTAGCAGGGAAGGCGATAAGTGTATCAGTGCGCCTTCAATCACCTTGTTCGAAAAAGAAAAAGTGTACCTAAGGCACAGCTTGCCCTCGTTTGATTAGTTTTTGATCGTTGGTTTGACTAGTGTGCACATGTGCCACCAAGTGCTTTTATGTTCCCTTTATTGCAAGTAAATCCTCAGTTGATGTTTAGCGCTCGTCCTGTCTTCTCCTATGTCTGTGTCTGTGTTATTTGCGCTAGTATTTTTATTAATGAATTCCCAGCTCCGTTTTTCTCGCCCACAGCGGGACATCCCTTCGAGATCAGTCCGCAGATACTTTTGCTACGCGATGGAATAAATGTGTTTGTTCAGCGCCAGGTGTTGTGTCCGAGCTAATTTATTGCTCAGAAGGCGTCGGTGTGTCTGCGTTCGCTCCACGGGCATCTCAGCAAGCTTCGTCTGCAGATGTCCACCCGGTTTGCACGCACGCCTCAACGGCCGCTGTCCTCACCCATGGCCATTTCGAAGCACCGATTTGGTCGCTTTGTGAAGAAACGGCCTGACTTCCCAAGAAGAGCCTGGCCTGTTAATGACCTACAGAGGGGTGGCGGCGGAGCAAGCGACCGTCGTCGGAGCCGCGCGGTGTCGGGTTACGGTACTCGACATTGGACAAAAGCGAAGGGAGAAGCCATCGTCGGCTTCGCGCGAGCTCTGGCCTGCTGGCTGAAGTGTTTGCCGCTGAGGGGGAGACCCACAAGACGCCGGACCAAACGGACAAAAACAGAGGCAAGCCGTGAGAATGGAACGATGGGGGGTCGCTTGTGAACTGGCGACTTATTTGTTAAAGTGTAGTGGCACACGTGCAAGAATGTGCGGGGCGGGGCTCAGTGATGCAGTGCGCAAACTGTCACCTCGCGCTTTGCGATTGGCCCGTGCCAAAGATGAACTCATTCCCTGCCTAGGGATCTAGGGAGACCCAAGAGAAGAAAACCTGGTCTCCGACATCTGGAGAGGGCTTCCTTCTGAAATCTCCAACGTGTAAACATGTAAATAAACTACTTGTACTCAGCTCTAATGAAAGCTCCACGTCTCCGCGGTTCCTCGACGCCTCGCCGGTCAACGCTACCCTCGGCTCCGGTCCTGTGCGTCCGGCGTCGCGACACAGGGTTCTTCTTCCCTGGCGCCGTACTTCTCTTCTTTTTGGCTTATCACGCGCTATGTCGTCTTGTTCTTTATTTACCGTTTATTTTTTTACATCCCTGTTCAAATTACGTTCATTTATTTTGGCCGTTTATCTCCTTTTCATTTACCATAATTGGCCCGGCAAAGCGTGTAGTTGTGATAAAAATAAAGGCGTCTCATTGAGCTGGCGGTACGTGATGGCCTCCCCGTGCAGGCAGGAGGGGAAGGCCCGATGCGCTTTGTGGGTTTTTCGCTCTGCTCCTCACACCACTACATTCCTCGTGGTGGAAGTTTGTATGCTAAATCGCTTAGCGCAATGGAATATAAAAAAGCTCCATTCCGCCTCCACTGTTGCAAGCAACAGGGAGAATGTTCCACATAGCTAACCCATTCGTGCTGCTAACGTGACGGGATCGTGTGCACCGATTATGTGCTCTTGACGGTTTTACTTTATGGCTATTATTGTCCCCAAGCTACTCATGCTTTCAGTGACGTGCTATTTTTAGGGCGAAATCCTCAGTGGCCATCATATTGTATATTTTTTGGCAAGTCTATCAGAGTCGATCCCGTTTTCACGGAAAATAATCCATATTTGCGGGGCACAAAATATCGAGCTTCCCGTAGCGAGGACAAGCTGTTTATTACTGTTAGGGTCTGTAGCTGGAGTTGTCTTTGCTCTTCTATTTGAGTGCCCCCTTTCTACTTGGCGACCCAATAAAGGTCCCAAATTACTTTCAAATTGAAAAGCGCTTCAATAGTAAGGAAGCGACCCCGACCTAATTACATATTAGTTTAAGACATAAAGAAGGAATTCTAGAAATAAAGGAGCGCAGGGAAGCCATTTTGTGTAGTGTGATATGCTCCTCGAGTATTAAAAAAAGTGCAAAAGGTAAAAGACTTGCGCAAAAAGTAGATGAAGAAAGAGACGTGACAACAAGAAAGAGCGCAAACTTCCAACTGGTTTTATTTAGGAAACGGTACCTACTTATATAGACATGTGAAATCATATCATATCGATCAAGAGTAAACACGTGAGCACACAACCAGCGAATATCATCTACCAAGCAGGGCAAAAATGACTTAAATCTCATCAGATTATCACTGAGGGTGCCTATACATTGGACAAACGGGTAGATGTGTGAATGACCGAATCATTGAACATAAGAGGGATGTGGAAAGCTATAAAACTGGCAACCTGTATGACCATATTGTCTGCCATAAATGCAAACCTGTGTATGAGGGCACTGTAATTCTCGCACGTAGCAAAACCAAAGTGCAGAGAGAGATCATTGAGGCCTTTTTAATAACGAAAAACGGTGAAAAATGTATTAGTTCAACCTCTTTAACACTCCTAGATAAGGAGCTAGCCTTTTTAGGACATGTGTGATTTGCTGTGTTACTTGCTGTTACACTGCTTCTTGTTTGTTGTTGATTTTTATGACTGACGCGGCTTTTGCCTAGAAAATTGATTTTATTCACTTAGGTTTTCAGCCATTTGGCTGTTTTATCGGTTTTAGTTTGCGACTGCCTGTTTTACTTTGTTTTTAGGTCTGACTTGGCTTAGCCATAGAAATGTGTTGTTACGATTTTACGTGTGCTTGTCTGTTTGTGTGTTTGTGTGTGTATCTCTGTGTGTGCATGTGTGTGTGTTGTTTGCGCGCGCGCAGTCTTGCATGTGTGTGTATCTGTCTGCGTTTGCTGTTATACCTTGCATACATCATTCAGCCTTCTTACACAGCAAACATTTTTTTGGCCTCAGTGATAATCTGATGAGATTTAAGTCATTTTTGCCCTGCTTGGTAGATGATCTTCGCTGGTTGTGTGCTCACGTGTTTATTCTTGATCGATATGATATGATTTCACATGTCTATATAAGTAGGTACCGTTTCCTAAATAAAACCAGTTGGAAGTTTGCGCTCTGTCTTGTTGTCACGTCTCTTTCTACTTTTTGCGCAAGTCTTTTACCTTTTGCTAATATGAACCAACTCGGCCAGAAGAAAGTACTTATTAAAAAAAGGGCCTTTCAGTTGCAGCCTCTCAGCATTATTCGCAAGTAATGGTAAGTAAACCTGATCAGAAAAGGTGTAAAGCCTGGGTTGTATGTAAAGCTAACTATCATTAGTATGTAGGACACTAAAGTAAAAATATAAAAAATGGAATGGGTACATAAACCGAAAATCAAAGCTGTTCAGACAGGGCAATGCAAAATCTCGAAACCTGCTTAATAAATCGATGCTGAATACGGCTTTTTTCCGAAGCCTAATTCATGCGAAGTGCGTTGCACTGGAGTGTCTTGCTATCAGGCGTGATTTAAGAAAAACGGATACGATTATTTCTCGATGTTCCTTGCGAAAGTGCGTGCTGAAACGCTGTTGAAGCTGCCTGATTCTGAACTGCCAAAGCCTTTTCACTAAGAAGTGCATATAATGTGCTTTTATTTATTTATTAGAACATCAAGGGTCCCCAGATGGGACATTACATGAGGGGTGGGCACTTGAACGGCAGTTAACAATAGTTTTTGTAAGGTGATTACAAAGATGATGAGGCTTCTTCGATGGCAGTCTTGAAATGACCAGGGTCGGAGATTAGGGCAAGGCTGCTGGGAAGGTCATTCCAGTCGCTAGCTGTGTACACGAAAAAAAAAAAAAAAACTTCTGGAATGCAGTAGTGCGGGCACGATGCGGTATGACGCTGTTAGAATGGCGGGACGTTCGACGTACCGGTTGGATGAGCTGGCTGTCACGAGGTGAACTATGAAAAACTTGAAAGGCGTGAAATTTGGCGACGGGGAGCGAGAGAAGGAAGTTGAAGCTTTAATGCGGATATGCTAGAGTATCTTGAGTAGTTTGATAGGATAAAGCGAGTAGCACGGTTCTGTACAGATTCAAGGGCTGGTCAAGCAACAAAACAGGCTCTTAGGACCCAGCCGTCCCTTTCAAGGATCTTAAGGCATTGTGACATTGGACGTCTACTCACAAGAGCGTCAGGTGAATGCCGGAAACAACGCGAATACAGCGCGAAGACGAAGCGAGATAGAAGGCACGTTGGAAGGAATAAAAGCTATATATCAGTCAGTCAATCAATCAGGTGCACAAGTTTGCGTATTTTAATGCAAAGGACGTAATTACCCCAATAGTGATTTTATCTTTACCTGGATAATTGGAGGACAACGCTCGTGTTGGCAAATGTCTTTTTCTGAAGATGAAAACTCGTCTAACTGGGATATCGCGAATGGAAAGGTAAAATCCGCAGGGTGCGGCGATGCTAAAATTCTCGTTCGCATTTAATCCGTTCGTGGTGCTCTTTGACATTTCCAACTGGTGAGGGTGAAAACAGACGCTTGCACTGCACGCCATGTGGATATTCGTGGCAGCTGTTTCTGAACGAACTCTGAATCAGCTTTCTTCACTTTATCCTATCCGAACTATGAGGAGCTAAAGTAATGCAGAAAGTTGGGCAGGGCTGGGGGATGAGGGCAACTGATATTTGAACACTGACAACGAAGACATTTGCTTGTGTGATTTTTCAATTTATGCGTTGTCGATACGCTGGTGCTAAGCTAGAAATTATATTGAGTGTTCGGAGAATGAGAAACGTGTATCTGCTTTTTTAAGAAAAAAAAAGGTTAGTACAGTTGAGTACCTTAACTGCCTGAAGGTATAGTGTGCCAGCTTCTTCATCACAGCTATCTCCACTATCACTTTTGATCGCGGTGCTTTGTCGGCGCTATGCAAAATATCATCTTTTGGTGCTAGCCCAGTTGGTGATAAGGATTCATTGACATAAAAGCTTGTTGGCGTTAACGCGATCTCCCAAGAAGGCACACTCTGCCGCTTCAAAGGGACCACAGAGTGAGATCGTTTCCACCATTCTGATAATACGTGTCCTGAGAAAGAGTTCGCACGTCACCGCACGTTCTCTCTCGCTGGCGCACGCTGCCACATTTATGGTTGCTCCAGCTGGTCCGATAATCGAACGTTATGTGACCTTCTTAGCGTTGTTTATAAAAGTGTAATTTATTTACGCAATACTAACCAGTATCGAAAAATTCTTGTAAGGGACATGTCTAACTGCATGTAAACTTGCAACGAGGGCGAGCTCGCAGCACTGAAGATCATTACGTCACTCCTCGCTGCATTTGGGGGTACCGATGAGTCTAGAGAGCATTGTCCGCCTTCTCAACGTTGCCGTTTAATCGGCGAGCGCGGTAGCAGACTAGAAGATTTGGTGGAGCGCACCCCTTGTGGCCACTTGGTTCCCTCTGGCTGCCGCTCACCCAAGCAATGATGCGTGGCGAATGGGCTTTTGAGGAAACGAGCGGCGCGGTCTTGTAGCCGTTAAAAGTAGCTGTAACCTCCGCTGCTACTGAACACCTCTGCATAGTGCTGCTGGTCCCGCACGCAACATATATAATAAATTAGCTGGTGTGAATATCACCCGCGATGCAAGTGGTCATCACGTGCAAATCACCAAAATGGTCCGTGCACGGCGATCCAGAACAGCGTCTACCTCGCTCACCCAACCGCGATGCAGAACAGCACTCCAATATTACACTGCATTCAGCGGGGCTCGGTCTTCACTTGACTTTTGGGTCATAAGCAGCGTGAGGTCGGCGACCACCTCCTTGTACACCAGCGGGTCCAGGTTCTGCGCGAGCATGTAGAAGAGGAATGCGTCGCCGGCGTCGGCTGAGCGCGCCAGCGTCCCCAGGTCGTCCGAACTGAGCAACGGGCTCCGCGACTTGAGCACCTGGAAGCGTAGCTTGGGCACTGCCAGAATCACCAGGCGCCCCACGAACACTACGCTGGTGAGTACGAGCAGCGCGACGAGCCAGAACCAGAGGAAGACGTAGACCTTCTCGTTGACCACGTTCAGCGGCAGGATGCAGAGCGAGTCGTGGCGCTGCACGTCGCCCGAAGAGCCGAATGAGTGGAACACGCACTTGGTCATACGCGGGAAGACGTAGATCATGGGATCGCGGCGCTCCTCCTGGTCGGTGAGCGTGAAGCGAACGACGTCGACGCCGTACTTCCAGAACTCGCCTCCCAGGAACTTGTCCATGAAAAACATCTGACCTACGACGTTGACGAAGCTGAGGAACTCGCAGAAGATGTACTTGAGTGCGTACAGCCTGTGGTGACGCATGTGCCTGTACAGGTACTCGGTGAGCACGCGCTTCTTGTGGCTTCGCTCCTTGTCTTCCATGATGGCCACGTGCATTCCCATGGTGATGACCTCGAGCAGGCCGCCCTCCCAGTTCTTCCACAGGTAGTAGGGCACGTAGAAGAGCACCGCCTGCAGGAAAAGCGTGAAGGCCACCCACTGGTAGTAGGCCGTGTAGCGACGCTCGGCGCCCCCAGAATTGTCGACGCCTGGGTGAGGCACGTCCACGCCCACGCGCTTCTCCAGTGCTGTTGGCATGGTGAAGGTCGAGTGGATCCAGCAGTACGTGTTGAGCACATCCATTGGGAAGTCCACCGTGGGCGGCACACACTCGATGGGGTCGCCCACATACTGGCGCGCCGACACCAGGATACTGAAGGCGACCAGCAGTGACGAGGTGACCAGCCAGTGAAGACGGAAGACGCAGTTGTCGATGTGCACGTGCCTCCGACGCAGCAGGCGCCTCAAGCCGCCCAGCAGGTTCACCAGGGACATGACGGCACGCCGCAGTCATGCTTCGGCCAGCTTTTATGGTGGTCCGCACCTGGAAAGCAGGGCCCGGTCAAGAAACTGTCGCGGAAGCATCGCGCGTGGTCTCCGACTGCCGGCGGCTCCGAAAATAAACCCCCGCGGGGCACAACATGGGCCGGCGCCCAAGAATTACGCGGCGCTCCGGAGACACGTGTGGCGGTGCGCGCTTCTCGCGGCAGTCGGCGGCTCCCCGCGTCGCATTCCTCGGCGCCTCCCTTTGTTCGGAACTCATACTTCATGCTTCTGCTGCCGTCAAGCCCCGCACGTTTCTCCGTTCGCTGCACCATGACATCCAGATGCTCTCGAGAATCAGCCTGCTCTCGCGCGTAGTCGTTCGCCGGTTCAGGTGCAACGCCTCGGCGCTAATCGCGCCGGAAAGAAACCCGCTCGTTTCGGGCTAATAGTTTTAAGGAAGTATCCGGACTGACAGTGAGGCTCTAAATGCTCCAGCAAAATACCGTGCAAATTGCGGATAACGCTCCTGCCACCTAATCCTAAACGTTAAACGAAAAGATAGATTACGTCCGACATGCAGTTCGCAGGAATATAAATTCTTGGCTTGCTCAGCACTATCTCGCGCTTTTTCGCTCGCATTTGGGCGCATGAAGCTTCCTGGTTTGCAATGGTTGGTTTCACACGATATTTGCTTTGGAGAAACGAGAGGCAAGCAAACACCGGTAAGACTGTGCGCGTGTTACACTGTATGGATATACGAAAACCATGTGCCACAAACGGGACAAAGAGCAGAAGACAGTGTAATTTCAGTGTGTGGCCTGGGTTTTGAGGAATGCTTTAGTTTATAGGTTCTCAAAGCCACTCAGACCACAAGGAGGGCCGTAGTAGAATTTTGACCACCTGGGGTTCTTTAACGTGAACTCGCATCGTGCAGCTCACGGCGCCTTGATTTTCGCCTCCATCGAAAAATGGCCGCCTGCAGGAATTTGATCACGCATCCTTTGGTTGATCGCTCTAAGCATTGTTGCTGTTCCGAGAGGAGCACCATCGTGCTTAACCCTATAGCATCCTGAATTTGCTCATCGTGCATTTTTCAGTGCGGGAAGTTTCCATGCACAGTTTGTGGTAATTGCTTTCCATCAAAATATTTTCAGACGCTGCTGTTTTCTACCTCCTTCCTTAAAAGCAGCGCGCACTTAAAAGATATATGGTAAAGGAAAGAAACGCAACTTGCAACTTAAATGAGAGAAAATTGTAGATACAGGGCTGCATCATCTACCAACCAGCTCGTCAGAAAGTTTTACTGCCCTCTTCGTCTGAAAAAGCGTAGGAATGCATTTGTTAGATGATCTTTTTTTTTTTCTGTGCCTTTAACATGGCCAGTCAAAATCAAGCGCTTGAAATAACGCTAACCAGCAGTTTTTGTACCTCTATAGTTAAGCCAAAGTTAGTTGTGGTCCCAAAATATTTATGCACGTTCCGCCTCAATAAGGGTTTGTATGCAGTGATTTTTAGCTGATTGATATATGCTTCAGCTTGTGCACTAAAGTGCACATTTTACTGCAGGCAGGGAAAAAGATTCCTCCAGCTTACACAGTTTGTTAAGTCATCATCATCATCAGCCTGACTATACCCATTGCAGGGCGAAGGCCTCTCCCATATTTCTCCAATAAACCCGGTTCTGTGCTAGCTGCATCCACTTCACCCCTGCAAACTTCTTAACCTCATCCGCCCACCTAACTTTCTGCCGCCCCCTGCTACGCTTTCCTTCCCTTCGAATCCAGTTTGTTACCCTAAGCGACCATCGGTTATCCTCTCTTCGCACTACATGTCCTGCCCATGTCCATTTCTTCTTCTTAATTTCTACTAGAATGTCGGTAACCTGAGTTATTTCTCTGACCCACTCTGCACGCTTCCTATCTCTTAATGTTACCCCTAACATTTTTCGTTCCATAGCCCTCTAGGGTGTCCTCAACTTAAGTAAAACTGTCTTTGTTAGTCTCCACGTTTCAGCCCCATAGGTGATAACAGGTAAGATGCAACTGTTGTATACTTTCCTCTTGAGCGATACCGGTAAGCTGGTAGTCATAATCTGCGAGTGCTTGCCAAATGCGCTCCATCCCAATCTTATTCTTCTTGTCATTTCCTTTTCGTGGTCCGGATCTGAGGTTACTACCTGTCCTAAGTAGACATAATCGCCTACTACTTCCAGTACTTCGCTACCTAATGTAAACTGCTGTTCCTTCCCGAGGCTGTTGAAACTTACCTTAGTCTTCTGCATATTGATTTTCAAGCCTACCTTTCTACTTTTCCTGTCTAGGTCATCATTCATTATTAGCAGTTCATCCCCCGAGTTGCTTAGCAGGGCAATGCCATCAGCAAATCGCCGATTGCTGAGGTATTCTCCATCTACCCTTATCCCTAACAGCTCCCATTCCAAGTCTCTGAATACCTCCTCTAAGCAAGCTGTAAATAGTACTGGGGAGATTGTGTCTCCTTGCCTAACACCTTTCTTTATGGGAATTTTGTTACTTTCTTTATGCAGAACTATGGTTGCTGTGCAGCCACTACATATATCTTCCACCACTTTCACGTATGGCTCGTCTACCCCCTGATTTCTCAATGCCTGCATCACCGCCGATGTTTCAACTGAGTCAAATGCTTTTTCGTAATCAATGAATGTTATGTATGAAGACTGATTATATTCCGAGCATTTTTCTATCACCTGATTGATGGTATGGATATGATCGATAGTAGAGTACCGTTTCCGAAAACCTGCTTGATCCTTTGCTTGATTGCAGTCTAAGGTTGTCCTGACTCTATTAGCGATTACCTTAGTAAATACCTTTACGTAACAGACAGTAAGCTGATTGGTCTGTAATTTTTAAGGTCCTTAGAGTCCCCTTTCCTATGAATGAGGATTATCTTTGCATTCTTCCATGGTTCCGGTACCGTCGATGACACCAGGCACTGCGTATACAGGGTGGCCAGTTTTTCTAGCACGATATCCCCCCCGTCCTTCAGCAAATCTGTAGTTATCTGATCCTCTCCTGCTGACTTCCCCCTTTTCATAGTTTCTAATGCTTTCTTGACCTCGTCCTTCGTCACTGGTGGAACGTCTGACTTTTTTTCCCTGCCGCCAATCTCGTTACGATCCTGACTACTTTGGCTGCTGTAGAGATCTGTATAGAACTCCTCGGCTACTTTGACTATTTTGTCCATATTCGTGATGACGTTGCCCGCCTTGCCCCTTATCGCATACATCTGGTTTTTGTCTATGCCCCATTTCTTCTTTACCGCTTTGAGGCTTCCCCCGTTCTTTACAGCATGCTCAATTTTCTCCATGTTATACTTCCTTATATCGGCCACCTCGCGCTTATTGATTAGCTTTGATATCTCGGCCAATTCGGTCTGGTCTGTTCGATTGGAAGTTTTCATAATGTGGCGTTTCTTAATCAAATCTTTCGTCTCTTTAGACAGCTTACCGATATCCTCTCTAACTATCCTACCGCCTACTTCTACCGCGCACTCAGTAATGATATCTCTGAACTTATTGTTCATTGCTTATAGGTTAATGTCGCCATCCTCGGTTAGAGCTTAATATCTATTCTGTAGCGAGATCCTGAATTCTTCTACCCTCCCCCTCACCGCTAATTCGTTGATGGGTTTCTTTCTTACTAATCTGTTGCGTTCCTTCTTCAGATTTAGGCTAATTCGGGACCTCACCATCCTGTGGTCACTGCATCGCACTTTCCCGATTACCTCTACATCTTGCACAATGGCGGGGGTTGAACACATGAACACACATTATGGGGTTGAACACATCCGTTCCTGTACATTCCCATAATGGGTGGTGGGCATTAAAGTCTCCGACCAGCAGCCATGGTTCTGGGAGTTGGTCAATCAGCTTTTCAAAATTTTTGTTGCATCTGGCGGAATATACAGCGAACATACCGTTGTTATTTTACCGAATATTAAGGCTTGTATTGCCACTGCCTCTAAGTCTGTGTTAAGGGAGATGTTTCGACAAGCGATTGACTTTTGTGTTACAATGGCAACGCCACCGGAGGGGTTAGTACTGCCTTACCTATCTTTCCTGAATACGCAATACTGCTTGAGAAAACTAGTGTCTGTTGGTTTCAGATGCGTTTCTTGCAGACAAACTATGTTTGGTTGGTGTTCGGCGAGGATTTCATATACGTCATCCAGATTTTTTAGAAGTCCTCGACAGTTCCAATAAATGATGCTCTCGGTAGCCATTTTGGTAGGT
Source organism: Amblyomma maculatum (assembly GCF_055883805.1). Lineage (NCBI taxonomy): Eukaryota > Metazoa > Arthropoda > Arachnida > Ixodida > Ixodidae > Amblyomma > Amblyomma maculatum. The sequence continues at coordinate 17,668,063 of NC_139346.1, read as the reverse complement.
GTGGAAAGAATATAGAATAGGGTTAAGACTCGCCACCCTTATCAGGGGGCTTAACTGGTGTATGTTTTTTTTTTAATTGAGGCGGTCTAGCAGGCCCCGCCTCTCATTGGCGGACTCCCTAGGCGCCGCTGACGCTGCGGAGTCCATGCTCACCTCCATCGCCTCTGGTGAAGGCATGGAGGCAGGAGGTTTTTCAAGAGAACCAAGTCCCTCTCAGATGTCTTTGGTGTCCCGGACGTCTGGGGGAAAGTGACCTCCGGGATTGCAAAGATTGGTGCAGCCGGTGGCTGCTTAGTGAGGAGCCGTGGTGGGAGCACGTCAGCAGCATTGCACTGCGTGCCCACCGTTACTAGACGCGGCCTGGCACCTCTGCGGGCTGCGTCAGCATAGGGAGCGGAGGAAAGCATTCTGTGCTTTTTTCGCGCCTCTCCGTATGTTATCTTCTCAGTTACCTTTATATTGATTACTTCCTTTTCGGCCTGAAAGGCTGCACAGGATCGTGAATATGCAGGGTGGGTGCCCTCACAGCTCACGCATTTGTAGTCAGTTGCACTGCATTTATCGGTTGCATGGTCATGTGCGCTGCATTTTGCACATGTAAGGCGTCCTCGACATGTCTGGCTACCATGCCCTTACCACTGACACTTGAAGCACCTGCGCGGGCTTGGTATGTACGGGCTAACTTTGCATCGGATGAATTCCACATTGATAAATTCAGGAAGTGTGCTCCGGTTGAAGGTGAGAACAATATGTTTCGTTTTTATTTCTTCATTCTTTCGCCTGATTGTTATTCTTCGTACTGCTGTTACACCTTGGTTCTGTAGGCCCTCAAGGAGATCTGATTCTGTTTCGTTTAGGAGGTCTCGCTCAGAAACCACTCCCTGGCAGCTGTTAAGACTGCGGTGGGGTGATACTTGAACATCAAGGTGAGCAAATGTTTTTGTTGTGAGGAGGTTGTCAGACTGACTTTTGTCTGATACCTCTGTTAGTAGGTCGCCACATCCTAGTTTTTTCGCTTTACAGTTTGCCCCAATGATGGCCTTCAGAGAGTTGGCAATCAGAAAGACTGACAGTTCATTTACTGGGTTAGATTCGGTTACAGAGCGCAAGACAAGGTATTTTGGAAAGTTCTCAGTTGGTGTCGTGATTGTTTGCGTCACTTCGGTGCGACTCCTTTTCGGGGGTCGATCAGGTTTTTTTAAAGGTAGTTTTTCCATGCAGTATGGATAGTTTAAGGAGTCCTAATATATGTCGCCTCTGGTTCACCCTTATACGCAGAGGAAGGTCCCGGAGCCCCTCGCCTGGTGGACAGGCGAGGAGCCCATCGGCCGAGGCTTGACCATGGCCTCGACCGCCACCGTTCAAGGTTTCATCCCTCCACCACCTCTCAACCTATATCCACGGTACGGATTACAGCTTCGGTATGGGGTTCAGGGTCCGTGGTGGCGCCAAGCACCAACACCTAGTTTACACAAGGTGCCCTTGCGGGGAAATCAGGGGGTAGACGAGCCGTACGTGAAAGTGCTGGAAGATATATATAGTGGCTGCACAGCAACCGTAGTTCTTCATAAAGAATGTAAAAAAATTCCCATAAAGAAAGGTGTTAGGCAAGGAGACACAATCTCCCCAATACTATTCACATTGCTTAGAGGAAGTATTCAGAGACTTGGAATGGGAGCAGTTAGGGATAAGGGTAGATGGAGAACACCTCAGTAATCTGCGATTTGCTGATGACATTGCCTTGCTAGGCAACTCGGGGGATGAACTGCAAATAATGATTGATGACCTAGACAGGAAAAGTAGGAAGGTAGGCTTGAAAATCAATATGCAGAAGACTAAGGTGATGTTCAACAGCCGCGAGTAGGAATGGCAGTTTACATTAGGTAGCGAAGTACTGCAAGTATTAGGCGAATATGTCTGCTTAGGACCGGTAGTAACCGCAGATCCGTACCATGAAAAGGAAATAACAAGAAGAATAAGATTGGAATGGAGCGCATTTGGCAAGCACTCGCCGTTTATGACTAGCAGCTTACCGGTCTCGCTCAAGAGGAAAGTATACAACAGTTGCATCTTAACTGTACTCACCTATGGGGCTGAAACGTGGAGGCTAACCGAGAGAGTTCTACCTAAGTTGAGGACAACCCAGAGGGCTATGGAACGAAATATGGTAGGGGTAACAATAAGGGATAGGAAGCGTGCAGAGTGGGTCAGAGAAATAACTCAAGTTACCGACATTCTAGTAGAAATTAAGAAGAAGAAATGGACATGGGCAGGCCATGTAGTGCAAATATAGGATAACCGATGGTCGCTTAGGATAACAAACTGGATTCCAAGGAAAGGAAAGCGTAGCAGGGGGCGGCAGAAAGTTAGGTGGGCGGATGAGATTAAGAAGTTCGCAGGGGTCAAGTGGATGCAGCTAGCACAGAACCGAGTTAAGTGGAGAAATATGGGAGAGGCCTTCGCCCTGCAGTGGGTATAGTCGGGCTGATGATGATGATGATTATGATGATGACTAACTACATGGGCTACCTTTACAAGCGAGATAAAGAAACATTTTGGGGACGGACCTGCCAAGAAGAAGCGTGCAGAACAGACATTGCTTCAACGGGCGCAAGTACCGGAGAAAGTTGCACTGCATACATCGAGACTATTTTAAAGCTATGCAAGCTAGTGAATTCCAGCATGCACGAAGAAGATAAAGTCGGCCACCTCTTAAAAGGAATAGCGGAAGATGTTTACAATTTCATGATTAGCAAAGAGAGCCTGAACACCACCGCCGATGTTATAAAACACTGCAGAACATTTGAAGCTCTCAAGCTGCGTCGCATCACCCCTAAATTCAGAAGACTGGCCAATCTGACATCTGTAGCCAGTGTTGAAGCATGTTGTCAACTTCCAATGGCTGATATGATACGGTAATTTAAAACGGAAAGTTGGGCTAGTTGGTGATCTTTAGATTCCTTGTCTTTAGCGCCATGTGCAATGATACGGGAAATTGAGCGCGATGAACTGTCCAGGTCCAGGGATACCATCTGCCGTGAAGAGTATCTGCGGCAGAGTAGTGCACCGCAGGCAGATGTCGCCGCCCTTTCCACTCCGTGGGTACAACCTAGAGGCGCTTCGGATATGGACGATCGTAACAACTCTGCCCAATGTTATGTCCATCGGCCAACGGGAAGGAGGTACGTCTACCCTAGAGACGTGGTTCGTCAGCAGCGAGAGCCTGACTACAACCAACGTCGCGACTTTGTTAGTCAGGACTCTTATGCTGATCGCTGGCGCCCCTGTGTGTTACAGGTGTGGCATTGCAGGGCACATCGCTAGATATTGTCGCCGCCGCTTCCCTGCTCAAGGCTACCGACCACCGGCGAACATTCACGGACGACTGCACACTGAACAGCAGCGATCCCCGACTATGTCCGCTTGGGACTCATACCATTTGCGGAGTTCATCACCTGCATCTGATCGCAGTGTGACGGCGCCGCCCCAGCGCCAGCGGCGGTCATCTTCTCCGTGACGTCGTTCTTCCCCTCCGCCTCCGGGAAACTAGAAGGCGCGGCCGATGGAGATGAGGCCGCCGGCTAGTCGATGACGTCCATACCTTTACCTGCGTTTATGCTAAAGAACAAAGTGGAAGTGTTTATTGATGGTGTGAGAACAATGGCTCTTGTGGACATTGGAGCTACAGTATCTGTTATGAGTTTGAGTTTTAAGAGCCGTTTAGGTAAGAAAGTAATGCTTAGTGGTGACCGTGCAGTGTTATGCCGTGGTGTTGGCGGTGAATCATTGGTGCCTTTGGGTGTGTGCTATGCGAAAGTTGCGATTGGTGGCCAAGCATTTCGAACTGAATTCACGTGTTGCCTCGTTCCACGCATGAAGTAATTTAGGTATAGACTTTTTGCAACAGTGTGGTGCAACGTTAGACTGCCGTAGTGGGCAGATCTTGCTGAATGCTGCGTTGATGTCATCTCTTGCAGAAACCTCGTCGCTCGATTTAGGAGCGTTTTCTATGTGTGAAGATACAGTTGTACCTGCGATTTCAAGAGAATTAATTCACGTTATTTCATCCACAAATTTGTGCGAGGATTTCGATACCGTAGTGAAACCCACAACACTGCCTATGCAAAGAAGACCGCCTTGGTGCCGCGTTGCATAGTTTCAGTCACCAGAGGCCACACCTTGCTGTGGCCTGTAAACTATTCAGACGAGCCAGCCGTGTTGCCTCGTGGCATGAGGCTCGCTCATTACGAGGAAGGTGTATCGAATTCCGTGGCGGCACTAAGTAACTATGCTCTTGATGAGAAAACATCTCATTTTGCACAGTCTCGAATCCAGGCAATGATAAACACAGCGTTGGGAGCACAGGAGCGCCGAATTTTGACAGACCTGCTCTCCAAGCTTGTTTCGGTTTTCGACTTCGCCAGAGATCATCAGCCACCGATTCCAAATTCTCGCATCCATCATTCGATTGATACTGGAATTTCTCGCCCGATCAGACAGAAGCCCTATCGTGTGTCTCCGGCCGAACGTCAGCTTATTGACGATCAAGTTCATGACATGCTCCAACGTGGCGTTATCCGGGAACCTTCAAGTCCTTGGGCGGCTCCAGTTATTCTCGTTAAAAAGAAAGACAACACATAGCGTTTCTGTGTGGACTATCGTCGCCTTAACGCCGTCACCAAAAAAGATGTATATCCGCTTCCACGTATTGACGATGCAATCGACTGTCTTCATTTGGCGTCATACTTCTCCTCGGTAGACTTGAGATCGGGGTACTGGCAGATACCGATGAACCCAAGCGACAAAGAAAAGACGGCATTTGTGACCCCCAATGTTCTCTATGAGTTCAACTTAATGACCTTTGGATTGTGCAATGCGCCTGCCACGTTCGAACGATTCATGAACACCATTCTGCGCGGACTCAAGTGGAAAATTTGTTTGTGCTATTTGGACGACGTTGTGATCTTCGGCAAGACCTTTCAGGAACACAATAGCCGCCTCGCCATCGTTCTTGATTGCATTGAGAGAGCAGGCCTCGTCCTCAACTCTAAGAAGTGCCGCTTTGGCGAACGCCAAACAATTGTTCTTGGTCACTTGGTCGATAAGAATGGTATCCGGCCGTATCCTCAGATGATTGCGGCTGTAACCAGCTTTACAGCACCGAAATCAGTGAAGCAGCTTCGGAGCTTTTTAAGACTGTGCTCCTATGTTTTGTGCCGAGATTCGCTGACATCGCATATCTGCTCACGTGTTTTTTGCACAAAGATGCACCGTTCAATTGGACTGCTGACTGCGATTCTGCCTTCCGCCACCTCAAATTCCTTCTGACATCAGGACCTATCCTACGTCACTTCTGTCCTTCTGCCCCCATCGACGTTCACACCGACGCTAGTGGCATGGGCGTTGGCGCTGTGCTCATCCAGCGTCATGGTACCGATCAGCACGTGATAGCTTATGCTAGTCGTTCATTGAGCAAGGCGGAACGTAACTACACCGTTACTGAACAAGAATGCCTCGCAGTGGTTTTTTAGTGCAACGATTTCGTTCCTACCTATATGGCAATGTTTTTACCATCGTCACCGACCACCATTCGCTCTGTTGGCTCGTAAATCTTCGTGACTCTTGCGGCCGGCTCGCTCGATGGGCATTGCGGTTGCAAGAGCTTAACTTCACTGTGGCATACAAAAGCGGCCGTCAACATGCTGACGCTGACTGTCTGTCACGCTTGCCGATTTCGTCAACTGGTAGTGATAACAACTTTGATGACTACCTGACGCCTATCTCGACAAAGTTTTCTGACCTTCAACTGTTCCAGGCAGAACAACGCAACGATCAGACTTTGGTACCGCTCTTCTCTGCCGCTCATGATTCAACAGATGGGCGTTTCTACGTTCGTGCCGGCCTGCTTTACAAGCAGAATTTCAACCTCGAAGGTGCACGCTTTCTTCTGATCGTGCCGTAAAACCTCCGTATTCCTGTTCTTGAAATGATGCACGACGATGCCACGTCGGGAACCTTGGGTGTTGCCCGGACCCTTCATAGCACACCGGAACGATTTTACTGGCCGAAAATGCGTCAAGCCATTCAGCGCTATGTAGCCAGTTGTGTCAAATGCCGGTGTACAACCTCCCTACTTCTCGTCCATCGGGACCGCTGCACCCTATTGCGCTACCGACCGCACCCTTTGAGCAGGTGGGCATCGACCTCTTGGGCCCTTTTCCGCTATCTTCGAACGGTAACCGGTGGATAGTGGTATGTTTTGACCATCTCACTCGATATTCAGAAACAGCCGCAATACCCTCAGCCACTGCTTACGAAGTATCCCTATTTTTTCTGCGATTTCTCGTCCTGCGCCATGGCCCTCCTCGAGTTCTGATCAGTGACCGTGGGCGCCAATTTACAGCTGAAGTTATCGAAGAACTCCTTCGTCTATGCGCCTGCGATTACCGTCATTCAACACCGTATCACCCGCAATCGAATGACTTGCTGAACGGAGCAACCGCACTCTGACCACTATGTTGGCGATGTACGTGGACTCTGATCACAAGAACTGGGATGACATTCTCCCTCTCATTAAATACGCGTATAACAGTGCACAGCATTGGACGACTAGCTACCGTCCGTTTTACCTCCTTTATGCTCGAGTTCCCCGCAGCTGTCTTGATACCATCTTTCGTTTCTCCCTCTACAACGAGCCTTCTATCACCGCTACTTTATGTCGAGCCGAAAAAGCTCGCGCGTTGCCCGCCTCCGCATCCTAGTCTCAAAGGAGCGTTCGAAGGAGCGTTATGACAGCCGACGCCCACATGCCTCTTATGTGCCCGGTGATTTAGTGTTGCTGTGGACGCCGCTGCGCAAACGTGGTTTAGCCCAGAAGCTGCTGTTTCGTTATAGCGGCCCTTTTGTCGTCGTGGAGCGCCTGAGTGCCGTGAACTATATAATTTCCCGCCGCACCCAAAGTGGCCGATCCTCGCGCCGGACCCAGGTGGTGCATGTGACTCGGCTAAAAAGGTTCCATCCTTGCCACTTTCATTAAACTGCTTGCCCTGGGGGCTTCGTCTGCGAGGGGGGAAGTGTCACGTGCTTCGGGGCGTCAAGGGAAGGAAGAAGAGGCTGGAGAGGAAGAACGAGGGTCAGAATGACGTTTGTAGTCACGGTCCTGCTTACATCAATCCCTGTGTAAATAAACCCCCCTTTGCGTACTAAACACGTAACAATATTATACAAATATGTCCCCAAGGTGATGCTAAAGGAGGAATGCAAAGCAGCGTATTAATATTGAAATCACCTAACACAATAATACGCCACTTATTCAGATTTACAAACTTCAGAAACGAGTCAATCCACCGAAGGAAGCTGTCTGAATCACCTTGACCGGGGGGGGGGGGGGGTGATACACAACCATTATGATTGTTCTAAGCGAAACAATGCACACAGTTTCAATATCCTCATGTACAAGAAAATATTGCGACAAGATATCAAATGACAAACGTTTTTGGACATATAAAGACTCGCCACCACCACGCTTTCCATCTCTGAATACTTAAATAGGATTGTAATCAGGAAAATTTACTACATCCGAATCTGAGCTAAACCATGTTTCTGTGAAAATGATAAGGTGAAGTTCATGTAATTCCGTTTCTACTTCTACTGCTTTGTTTTTTAGGCTCTGATTGTTCAAATGACAAAGAGAACGTGTTGCCTGAGTTGATAGCGCCAGTTTTCAAGATGTTTGTGAATGACGCGGAAGTGAAATATGCCATGGTTAAGTAGGCATGCTGCTCAGCCTCGCAGCTACATGGACATAAGCAATCTTATCAATGTCCTCCTCACAAGCGCTTCTTATGGCTCATGCCTTTGCTTCCTTCCGAGCGTAAATATTTCCTTCCTTCGACCAGATGAATGCGCAGTTCATTTCCTTTACCTTCGTTTTAGCCGGCCAGAGTAACTTTTTGTTGAAAGCAGGGGGCGGCAGAAAGTTAGGTGGGCAGATCAGGTTAAGAAGTTCGCAGGGGTCAAGTGGATGCAGCCAGCACAGAACCGGGTTAATTGGAGAAATATGGGAGAGGCCTTCGCCCTGCAGTGGGTATAGTCAGGCTGATGATGATGATGATGATGATGCAAGCAGTCAAGTTGGCAAAAAATCGAATGCCGTCTTCGCATTCTTTCCGCTTTGAAAACCAGTCTGTTTTTGCATATCGATTGGCAAAACAGATCTAGACCACAGCTACTCTGGAAGGTTCCGACGGAAGGCGACGTAACCCCTCAATGTCGCATGCTCCACGTGAAGGTAAATTAGCCTTCATCGCAAGATTGTTGACCTTGTCCAGCATGTTGTCTCCCTCTGTCAGTCCATGAATTTCAATATTTTGGCGCCTACTGTACTGGGTTAGTTCCTTCATTTCGTGACGCAGTTTCCCAATTTCCTTCCTGTCCTGGCTTGTTTCAACGTCGTCTACTCTATTTCTTAGTAGTTCGACTTCCTTCTGATACCTACTGGACGCTTCCAGCAATTTATTGTAGGTCGCATCAGACATATGTTCGACAGACAATTCAATGTTTGAAACTGTTTCCTTCAAGGATGCTAGATTGTCAACGTTTCCTGTGAGATTAGCTAATTTTCTACTAATCTCAACAAGCTGTTTGCTCAAGGCAGTAGAAGACACGTTGCTACTCCTAGACGCCGAGACGCCTTCGAGACGCCGAGGTTGTGAGGATGCCCTATAGGCATAAGATGTCACATAACCTTAAGAGGATCGCCCAAAACGTAAAGGTGGTTTTTTCAGCTTCAGTGAAACTCATGAAGTTATGTCATGTGACTAATCCAAACAAGAAGTCGAGTCTTGGACGCAAAATAAAACTTCAAAATTCATTTGTAGCATGTCAGCAGGCCGTTGTGTACGAGATAAAGTTGCCCTGTGGTAAAACGTACATCGGCCACACAGGCCGATGTCTCAATGAAAGATTGTACGACAACAATTATAATGTGTGAAACACCACATCAGGTTTTCTGTCGAAGCACTGCCGCGAGTGAAAACCCAAGCATGCCTACAAACCTAACTTTTCATATTGCAGAGTCCAGGCCAAACACGAATGCAAAACGACAAGAGAGATTATCAAGGCGAAGGCAATAGCTAATGCGGGGACTTCATGCGTCAGCACACAATCGATTCTCTTATGTGAAAAAGAGTTGCATTTTTTTATGCACAACTGTAAATCGAGATTAAGGATGCTGAGGGCTGCCCTTCTTATCTGACCTTGCTGTGTTTGTTTTGTTGAAGTTTCGTGTTTATTCTGACGCGCTCCTGAATAAAATTTAGTTGTAAGTTCAGCGCTTGTCACCCTTCCTGTCTTCGTGTATCCTGGTGCGCTGCCTCATAATCAGTGTTCACTTGTATATTGGTCTTGACTTGAAAGGTATCTAAAGCGGAATTTAGAGCACTGGTAGCCCCCAAGAAGGCGGCAGTTGTTTACTGGTTTGCCAGCCTGTAGTCTGCCATGCAGTCACACTTCTCATCTTCGCCCAGCCCCAGCCATTCGGTGCAACTTCACAACATTCTCAACACCACCCCTCCGTACCATCCTGATATCATGGAATACACTTAAGTTTCGGAGATGCCAAGCACACTGGCGGATGACGCCAGTGGGTGTTCGTCAGCCTGCCTGGCAGCTTCCTGTTCGCGTACTTTGGACGAGCAGAGCTACAATAAAGCGACAAGAATTCCTCTCCTCTGTCCACACCTATGACCTTAGACTCCAGAAGGACTTTCCTGCAAGCTGTTTGCCATATATCACGGTATCATTTGCGGGATCCAATAAATTTCCCCCGTCGACTACCTGTTTGAACACAGTACAGTGACCTTCGCCGCTGTGGACGGGCGATCGTCCTTGTCGACCGCCTGGAGCCTTACGACCCCGCTGTCCTTTTGTCGCCTTGATTCGTCAGGCTTGAGAGGAGAACAAGAGACTACGAACTTGTTTAACAATACTCAGGGCTTCAAACGAACTTGATTGCAATTCTTGACCGACATCCCTTCATGCGCCATCGTTTATGAGAATGACAACTACGAGCTGCCAATCCAGTAAAGGACTGCTGTCTCCCTGACGGCTACCGGTGTTACACCACCCCTCCTCAGAGGTAATTTGATTTAAAAGCTTTCTCTCGTTATTATTACCTTAGTTAGCACATGCAAGAGTATACCACATGTAATTTTACTAAGCGGTTGCAATTGACTAAAAATGCGCCGTCGTTTTGAAAGCAACGATGTTCTTTACTTGAGCACTTCTGGGGGCGCTGTGTCCATACGTGTGTGAGCTCAGTGATAATACACAGAAAATTTGGTCTTCTCATTTCATCGTGCTGCAGTATTTTGCGAGCGAGCATAAAAGCATCTTAAAATAACAGCTTGGGGGGTGTGGCATGATACCCAGAACAGCGCACAACAAGGACAACAACGCCGGCGCGTAATTCCGTCTCCTCAGCGACAGGGTCGCGCAACTTCTTTCTATGCAGCAGGTTGAGCAGCGAAGAGGTGTCTCTGAACGCAACCTAAAGGTAACCGTGTGGCTCTGTTCACGGCTGGTTCTGAGAGCTATTAGAATTAAAAACACCACATAATGTAACCTAAAGGGAACACCCCCACAAAAGATCTTGGTAGCTTATTTTAACGTTGCGATTTAAAAAAAAAACCAGAAAGAATTTCCACTTTCAGGATTGAAACAGATGTCTCATTCGCACAGTTTTCAGTTAAGTAGTGTCAATGCATTGCGCCACTGATGCTTGTTTTTTCTGACATGGTATTTATTACACGGGGTTATGTACAGAAAGGGTTATATACACAGACTATTTACAAAGCACTCAGTCGTTGCTGAGCTGCACAACAGAAAACACAGCTAAAAGGCAGGCAAAGATAAACACCGTGTGACCAGCGGAAACCAATCAGGTTGAAAGTCATTTTCATCATAAATGTGCTTCAGATGCAACGAGTACGGCAGGTTTTAAATGCGCTATTATTTCGTTTTTAGAATATTTCCGCTATCTGTCGCCAAGTTACGGTACTCAGAGGACCCTACCGTTGAGGGAACGTAATCACGCAACGCCGGCGCGTACTACCTGATGTAATACAAACAACGGAATCCGAACTTCCTCCTTCACAACCAAGCACAGCTTCCTCCTCTACACCCAAGCACGTCACCATCGGACACCTCTTCTTTCACAAGCAGATATGCCAACAATGCATATCAGCAACCCTCACATTCAAGGTAACGTCCAACTAACGAACACAAGTCCACCACTCACATCGTTCAAATAAGGAGACCAAGACAGTCACAACTTCCCCCATTTTTTGTGTGTGTTTCTCTCTTCGTGTT